>NC_056624.2:162520644-162743830 GCF_002870075.4 Lactuca sativa | reverse complement strand
AGCATGGTATCAACGCAGAGTACTGTCGACAGCTTCTTCAACATAGATCTACAATGAAGACTCATCATCACAATGGAGATATTCTGATGATGACTTGTATGAGTATGAGCAGTTCATGTGAAAATGCTACCTCGTTGACTTAATTCTCTTCCAGAATTGGTACTCCGCTAATCCTCTTGGTGATTCCTTACGGAGGGAATCATATTGTTTGTAATAGGGCTAAAATCAAGACTTACCCATCTTCACTGATAAGAACACTAGCATCAACAAAACTCATATGAAGGGGATTCATGTTTGAACATCGGTGTGGATGAATGGAGGTTAGCAAGAAATCAACCAACACTGTTTTCGATACCCAAATCAGAACCAATAGCATCATTGTTTTTTCTTTCTCCATTCAATTGATCTAAATTCTGTAAAATCTCATATTCTCCAATAGACATGATATCTTTGTTGAATCCACATTCTAGCATTGCATAAGCCAAAGAAAATTTGTACCTGCATCCATGTTTGTTCTTGATTGTGCATAAAACCCCCAAATTGGATATCTGAATTTCTAGGGTCGACAGTGATAAGAAGGTCGTCAGACTTGTTCTACCTAAAGATGCATCTCCGATAACAAGGTCGTCAGATTTACAGCTAGAGGAAGAAGAAGATGCATGTAGAGGAAGAAGATGAACTTAGAGAACCCATATAAAGTTCATGCTCATTAATCTGAAGCTATGGCCGACGATGGGTCGATAAAAAGGACGGTGTAGGCAGCAATGCCGACGATGGGGGTATGCTGCAGGAAAATATGAAGATGAGGGTGGTGGAGATGGAGGGGTGTGGTGGTGGTGGTGAATAAGTGAAATTAGGATGTGGTGGTTGCCTGGTTGGAGTCATTTGAGAGAGAGAGAGAGAGAGAGAGAGAGAGAGAGAGAGAGAGAGAGAGAGAGAGAGAGAGAGAGAGAGAGTGAGAGAGAGAGAGAGAGAGAGAGGAGAGAGAGAGAGAGAGAGAGAGAGAGAGAGAGAGAGAGAGAGAGGAGAGAGAGAGAGAGAGAGAGAGAGAGAGAGAGAGAGAGAGAGAGAGAGAGAGAGAGAGAGAGAGAGAGAGAGAGAGAGAGAGAGAGAGAGAGAGAGAGAGAGAGAGAGAGAGAGAGAGAGAGAGAGAGAGAGAGAGAGAGTAGTTGATTTTTATTTTTTATTTTTTCATAATTATACAAGAGGGTGATAATTTATTTTTTATTTTTTTAAGATTATTTAAATACTAAAACAAATAAAAAATATAAAATAGAAATAATAAGGGCAGATTGGTAATTTTAACCTTTTTAGGACTAAAACCACGGGAAATCCTAATTTTGAACCTTTCATGGAAGTTGGAAACTTTTTGGAACTAATCCACTGCTTTTTCGAAACTACATGGAGCAATTTTATAGTTTTGTCTTTTTTTTTTTTAATGTTTTTTAAACTAATTTCATCTATAAAAAATTAAATACCCTAGCCCAACCCTGGTTAACCCACACCTAATAAAACCGAAATCGTCATGCCTCCATCCTTCCTCTCTAAGCATCTTCATCTGATCGCCTTCTGCCTTCATCTTTATCTTACGCCCCTTTTATTCTTTTTGTTCATCTGATCGCCTTTTGCCTTAACATTCTTTTACCTAGAACGTACAATTCTTTATGTTCATGGGTTTTGTTTGAAGCTCATTGAAAACCAAAATTCTGATCTGAAAAGTCTAAAAACTATGAGTATCTCTAACTATCAACAATGGAAGCACCTCTCCAATGTACATAAATTGGTAACTTTCTTGGTATTCCTAAAGAGAAATATACCATTAAGGTCGAATGAAGTGGTGTCAAGTTTGTCACGGTCCACGTAGATGCCACATATGATTTGACACACTACTTCAATTTTTTGTCATTTACATGGTGTGTGTTGACATCTTGCCATGTTATTTTTTTTTTTTTAAATTAATTAACATAACAAAATAATCGAAGACTAAGGGGTTAAATTAATAATAATAATAATAATAATAATAATAATAATAATAATAATAATAATTTAAAGTAAATCGATTTATTTAATATAAATAGGTTTTATAAGTTCATGGGGGTATTTTGTAATTTCATGAAGTTAGTTTTGAAGAGATATTTCAAACTTTAGAGAAAGATCTATCATTACACGAAACTGCAGAGACCAAATCTACCAAAGTTGCAATCCGATTATCTTCTTCCTACAGAAGGGTACACAACGAATTCATCGAAGAAACCCATCTCTCTCTACTCTCTTTCTTTGGCTCTCGTCGACGAGTTTCCACCGAGTTGCCAGCCGAGCTCGGCATGTCGTGTCCTCGACCCGGAGTTTGCCGAGATAGCCGAACCGATTGCCGAAGCCACTCTGAGTGGTCTAATAGTTTTATTTTAACTTTAGGATATAGGGAGTGATAACATGTTTAGGATATGCTAAACATATTGCCAAATCATATTTTTTTCTTCCACCTAAGTTTTCATCTACACTTGATTTTAGAAAGAAAAAAAGAAAGGTCAAATGAGAAAGAACCAATCAAAAAGGCTAATGCAAAATAAATAAATAAATAAAAAGCAAAAGATAAAACAAAGAAAAACACCAATGACAAGCAAGTAGAGTCTCTCTCCTTTTGTGAAGATGGTAATGAGTGTTGCTTAGCACCTCTTTTAACGCATGCTAGGAAGCGATGTTTGCCTTGTGCTAGCATGTTTGCCTTGTGCTAGCGAGGGTCTTAGCGACCCCCACTACCATCGGCTTTAATGAAGACGAAGTCGTCGGATAAAGTTGTAGGGTGGGTGAGTTATTATTTTTTCTTTTTTATATTAAAAAATCTATACTTAACATTAAATAAATAAGAAAAGAAATTAAAAATGGTAGAAAAATCTTTTTACATGGATCTATAAAAGAAATTGAAACCATAGGGACCACTCGTATCAAAACAAATTAGGAAGGATTGAGTTTGTGACTTTTGACAAACCACATAAACCATTTATGTAATTTTGTCATAAAATTATATTTTGTTAGACTTTGTTCAAATAGTTGAGACTTTATTAAGATAATTAAAAGAAAAAAAATCCTTACATTTGATTAGTAAAAAGTTTGGTTTGGTGAAGTTATATGTAGATAAACAAAATGAGAAATATAAGTTATATAAGTACCTGTGGAGCACATAGCTATGAGTAAGCCCTCTACATGTGGTTTTGGTTTAATTAGTTTTGCTGCAATCCACCCCAATATTCCTCCACAAAGAAATGTAATTCCAATATTTATTGGCATAAACCACCTACAAGATTAATTTACAGCAACATGATATAATATTGATATATACATAATCATCATTCTCATCATGCACAATGAAATAATATCTTAATTACGTTACCATGAGATAATGTCTTCAAGGGTGACTGTCTTGGCAAGACTAGCAAAAATAAGTGAGGGAGTAAACGCCACAAAAACAATCTGCAAAAAGTTACATTTTCTTATAGACAATATCGTGGGGTCGAAACATAAAAACAATTTACCATACGTGCTTTATTTTATAACAAGTATGTACGTACCCTATTTAGTGATTTTCGAGTATCGCTAGAGAGAACATTAAAGTAATCAGTGGCCATAATTGCTCCTATTGCACTCAGTAACAACACCTCCAATATTGGCATTGATGCAACCTCAAACAACGACAAAAAACCCATTTCTTGTGAATTGTGAACACTTTTTTGAGGTTCGATCCTTATGTTTGTGTCTATTTTTTTTCTCTTTATATATTTATATAAGGGTATTGATAATGGAAGAAATATCCTAAATTAAAGTCAATTAGGATCTGGTGTCATAGATTTTTTAGACGAATTAATAGAAGAGTAACTTGAAATTTCATGAAAGCGCTAGCATTGAATGAATGATAATGACAAGTGAACAGCAGAAATTAGATATATGAGTGTCGACTGTCGACTTGGATGCCACCTCTTATGGACTGAGTTTACCATTCTGCCCTCCATGAAATTGGGGCTTAATAGATCATAAAGCATAAGTGCCGCTAGCCCAATTGTGATTTGGGAATTTCAGTAACAAAATTTCTTAATAGTTATTATAACCGATTTTCCATTTAATAAATTGTTCTATTTGTACGATAGTTGCAAAGAATCAAATTTTTAAGTTAAAGAATTAGCTTTAAGATTTTTATTTTTTATTCTTTTATTTATTCTTTAAAAGATATGAATAGTAACGTTAACTTCAACACTGATTAAAAAAATGTATCAGAGTCTTTGTTTCTATTTCATTTAATGAACTTAATAAAGATATTAACCGTCTTTTTGACTTAATTTACAAAATATGTTTTCATGGTTAATTGAAAGAGTGTGTTTATGACCGATGAAAAATGATATTGTTAATTATTTATATAGATTCGACTAATAGTTTTAAGTAAAAAATTTTAAAATCATTTTGAAAACAACTTGCGAAATTTGGTCCCAAACCAAATAAGAGTTTAAAATCAAGGTTTAAATACGATGGTTTCAATTAAATATCTTCACAAAAGTTTAACTGAACCATATGCATGGCCTTCAAAATGCCTAAACATGTGTTACTAGTTTTCAACCTTAATCTGGGAGTATATGTCAAAATACTATGTTAGACTTGTGGAACCTAGTGAGTAATACGAGCTGACTACGGAGTGGATTGGGTAATGACAATAACCCAATTCCTAAATCTAGCTTTCCAAAAACATTTGAATAACCTTTTTCTAGATTAATAACCTTTTTCAAAACCATATCCTTATATCACAATTCATTTCCAAAAACCTTTTTTACATTTCACAACACATTTCATAATAGTAATTATAAGCGTATGAGTAGATATGATCATAATCAAAGATGCGATGCTTATTTGGGTATATACTCAAATATTTCAAATAAGTGATAGGGACATGTACTCTGAGTACATACTCACCTTGTTCTAAATCTAAACTCCTAATACCTCATTCCCTCTGAATCAGTTAAGAATTAATGTGTCAACTATAAACATCATTAGGAGTGTTGAAATCCTATTAAGTTTTCCAGTACTTCTCATTACATAATTTACCGTGGTTATATAAATGTCATGATAAAGTGTTATGGTAAAATATAGATTTACAAAAAAATTTATCAATTTATCAAAGATACAATCGTTGGTGTTACAAACTAATATTAATAGCCACAACAAAAGTAATAGAATTTTACAACCTTCTCTAATTCCGTTTATAAACTCTTTCCTGGCATCACACTCTTTACTCCAACTTTCATACATGAGTACATAGCACAAAACACATAGGTCTAAAATCATGAGATGCATGGATTTTGATACAAAAAACGCTAAAAATATACATGCGTTAACAAGCAAGTATTTTTCGAGAAGTAAGCCATCCCTAACAAATCATTCTATTAGAAGTTCTAACCTTCTAATCCAAACATGATATCAAAACAAGAATTTTCCAAGAACCCCTCCTTGGCAACCTACCCTACTAGGAAGTAACAACTTCCTAACAAAGCCCTTGATAGAGAGTAAACCCTCTCTACAAGTTTCTACGGTTACCCAAGAAGTAAGCTCATCCTGACAGCTGCTTTTTAGAAGTAATCCCTCCCGAAAAGTCTTCCTTACTAGAAAGTAACCCCTTTCTAACAAGTCACTGAGACCCTTACTTCCCAATGGTAGGCACCACCCTTGTAGGTTCTCACTGGTCCGTGACCATATTTCTTTTCCATGTATATTACACAATACTCTTATCATACAATGCTATCACATAAACATATCACATTTCATACATTGAGTAACTTCACATATTACCATATAGGCCATACTCTAACGTTCTAGTACTTAACCTTTTAAGTACTTGTGTGACATCCCCTAATTTTAGGCTTGAAAAACAACTTTTCTTTTTATGCTTAGAAAATGATAGTCTGTTGTGGAAAGTCCCAGATAATCTTAAACATGTTTGGATATCAAATCCTGTTTAAAAATACAACTTTAAAGATGTCATAATCATCATCACAACATATCTTACAAGCATAATAATTTACAAGCCATGATACAAAACAAGTCTCTTATTCATTCACCACACTCTTATTACTTTCCAATAGTCCTACTACCATTACATGTGATACATAAAGTTTAAAGTAAATTACGTGAATGGTTTTGTGGTTTGAGGTAATCTGTGCGCTTGATCCCTAATTTTTTTTCTTAACTCAGATGGTCCATAAAATGTAATTTTATTGCATGTTTAGTCGCTTCCAGACCTAAAAATACAAGTTTTCCTTTTTTATTTCTTTTTTAATTTGTTAATTATTTATTTATTAAAAAATTATTTGTAACGTCCCAAAATTTAAGACCAAAAATTTCATTTTTATAATAATAAAACCATCATCCAAAACATTATCATAAAAACCATAATGAAATAAGAGTATGCCAATAATCATCCAGATACATCAGAGTCAAATAAAATGCATAACAATATGGTGTGTGCAATGCGATCACCCCGATCTCTTCCCATTCGACCCAGAAGTAGCTAAAACATAAATTAAAAACCGTAAGCACGAAGCTTAGTGAGTTCCCCAATATACCTCATATCATACATATCAATGTAACACCCATAAAATTCGATCCAATTTAAAACTTTTTAAATCATTTAAAACCCTTCAATTATTACAATTTGTTTTCAAAATAGTTTATACATCAGAGTTCCCAGAAATCATAATCATTAATCGAGGACGTGTACGGTCACGCCTTCGTCTTCCTGCGGCCATCTGCTGAACCTGAAACAATAAACTGAAACTGTAAGCCTGAAAGCCTAGCAAATTACACCCAAAATACCCATACACACAATAATACATATACAATAACAAACAACATATTATGGGTCCAGTCAACCATCAGGTTGGAATACCTAGGCCCTCAACCAACCGGTTTGAATGCCAACATACTATGGGTCCAATCGTCCTCGGGATGGAATGTAACACCCAGAATCAGAAAGACCAAGAAAGGAAAGAAAACCCTAAGTCAAATGGGTCAACTCGTCGAGTCGGAATGGGAACCGGGGATCGGGTAAGTGACCAACTCGGCGAGTCGACCCCATGGACTCAGCGAGTCCGGTCTGAAGGGGGAAACCCTAAATCTGGGACTTTGGGCACTATTTATGCATCTTATTCTCTCTACTAGGTTTCCTTATAGCCCCTCTTATCCAGAACCCAAAACCCTAAGCCCCAATTATTGTTGTTCAAGTTTCTTGCCATTTTTGAGTGATTTGAAGAAGAAGGAAGGAAGGAACACCATTGGGGATTCAAGGATTTGCAGTAGATCCAGAGTTTGAGGGCCTTTCCAGAGCATTTGAAGGTAATAAGTCGTTACCTTCACTCTTTTGATTATAGTTTTCCCTTGGTTGTGAGATTTGGGGTTTTTATGCCATGTGTAAGAACCATTTCGAAGTTAGAGCCTAGATCTGAAGTTGCTACTTTAGATCTAAGTGTATTTTGGTCTAGAGAGTCATAAAGTATCAGTCTTGGGGGTGTAAGTGAAGCATGGTTGCCTTAAACCCTAGTTTGGAGTGTTCTGGCTTCATTGCATCATAGACACACGTAAAGTTAGCAACTTTATGTGTTAAGAGAGTCTTAGAAGACCAGGTCTATTGTTTGGAGCAAAGGAGAAGCTCTGTGACTCGAAATTATGGAGATGCACGTATGGACTCGGCGAGTCTGGGAAATGACTCAGCGAGTCGGGCTAGATATCAGTCTTGAATCGCGTAGTAACTCGGCGAGTCACATGGGTGGACTCGACGAGTTGTATGAAGATGGGCAGGAACTCGACGAGTTGGAAGAACAACTCGGCGAGTCTATTGAAGATTGCCTTGGACTCGGCGAGTCAAGTCGTGAAACCCCAAACCCTTCGAGTTAAGACTCGGATCAGTGAGTTGAATGGGGACCCAGTGAGTTGGACAGGTTAGGACTCGGAAATCAGTAGACTCGGCGAGTCATGATCTGACTCGGCGAGTCGAGTCGCGAATGAAAAGGGGGTTTCTGAGCTTATGAACTCGGCGAGTCAGTAGGTTGACTCGGCGAGTAGGGTCAACCTGGAAGGTTGACTGTGACCAGGACTTTGACTTTGACCAGAGTTGACTTAGTTGACTTTTGGAGGACTGTCAGACTAAGTGTCATACTGATATTGATAGCTCGGAGAGCTAGAGGAGCAGCGACTCAGAGGGTTGTCGGTTAGCAGCCAGAGGGCTATCAACATAGCTCAACAACTCAGGTGAGTTTCCTTCCAGTAGGAACGGGTCTAAGGCCACAATGTCGGACCGTTTAGCTAGTAGCAGTTTCCGGACTTCGGTTTGATGCAGTAGTTAGTATGTTTGATGTCTTCATGGCCCAGACAGGATTTATGTGTTATGTGTTCCGGGCTACGGCCCGATGCAGTATGTAGTATATGTGTTCATGCTAGTTGATATGTTTATGCTATGCTATGTTCAGTCAGTTTCAGGACTACGGTCCGATGCAGGGGGCAAGGTCCCAGTTAGTCCGGACTTCGGTCCGATGCAGGGGACAAGATCCCAGTCAGTTTCTGTACTTCGGTACGATGCAGGGGGGAAGGCCCCAGTTAGTCTGGACTTCTGTCCGATGCAGGGGACAAGGTCCCAGTCAGTTTCCGGACTTTGGTCCGATGCAGGGGGCAAAGCCCCAGTTAGTCCGGACTTTGGTCCGATGCAGGGGACAAGGTCCCAGTCAGTTTCTGGACCTCGTTCCGATGCAGTGGGTAAGGCCCAGTATGTGTTTTATATGTTATTGTATGGTATGTGGTAGTTTGGGGGAACTCACTAAGCTTCGTGCTTACGGTTTCAGTTTTTGGTTTCAGGCACTCAGTTTACAAAAGAGGAGCTCAGAGAGGTTGCAGTGCACACGCCATAGTCAGTTAGCATGGGAATGTTTACTCTGATAATAAGATTATGTTTTGGATTAATACTCGAAAATTATGTTGTGACTTATGATGCGGTTTTTATAAACATGGTTTTAGTAATGCTTTTAAAGAAATTTTTAGTCATGATTTTTGGGTCGTTACAAGTTGGTATCAGAGCCTTGGTTTGAGGGATTCAGACATATCCTCGGGCGTATCTGAAATCAAACTAAGGGATTGGTATAAAGGTTTTCAAAAGGAAAAGACAGTTTTGTAAAAAGAGTTTTGAGAAAGAAAACAGTTTTAGTAAAGCAAAAGAATTTAGAAAGAAAAGAGTTTTGATAAGAGAAAAGGGTGTGGTGCATGCAATCAGTCGAGCTCAAGTAAGTACTCCCAAATTACCCATACAATTTTATGATTATCAGTTGCAGTTTCAGTTTTAGTTCCAGTTTCAGTTTCAGTAGAGCAGCATGCTAGTATAGGACTAAGGATCTAGGAGGATGCCTTATGTGCCTGCTTATGTGTTTCAGCCTTATGAGAATTGCATGCTAGTATTGAGTAGACAGCAGTAGGATAGCCTATTTAGATTATGCCTGATAGTATGAGTTCAATATTGTATACTAGTACAGTTTCTTGATTTTGAGAATAGTTTGCACGAGTATGTTTCCTTTATCCGAATGTTGCTTGCTCTATGCTTAGTAGGACTCTGAGTGATAGGAGTTAGCCATTAGGTGAATACGTCACATCACATGTGATCAGGGTTGAATAATCTCAGAGTGCTGGATTTGGCCTTATAGCGCAACTCTCGTCTGAGTCGAATCGTTGTGGGGACGAGTGTTTTACTCGAAGGATTATCTGAGCCTCGTCACATGTGATGGTATTCAGGTAGTGGCTAATTGGCATTACGGGGAGGCCTTCAGCAGCTGAGGACTGTTTGGGTGGAGTCAACGGTTCCATAGGGCAAGCCTAGGATAAGAGTAGCAAAGATCCGTAGTAGAGAAAAGGGACTTGGTGGAGTTGAGGTAACTCTTGAGGAAAGTACAGATAGATGTGGAAGGTAGTATGGGCCCGTACTACTGAAAGCAGAGGATCCATACTTGATTCAATAGGGGCCGAGGCAAAACCAAGGAACTAGTAGAGCGTGTGAGAGATCCCTCAGCAGCAGTGTGTATTGATCAGTTACTGTGATACGTTTTCAGCATGGTGACATTGCGAGAGATATCAGTTGGCAGTTCAGGTGCCGGGGAGGGATCTGGCTCAGGCTCTAGAGCCAGACAGTTTGATGATCAGATAAGGGATTTCATTTCCGCAGAGATTATGCGCAACATCATTGATCAGACTCCAATGATTTTCGGCTCGGTTAGAGAGGCCATTGTGGAGCTTATGGACAGTCATCTTGAGGCTTTTAGGGCTGGGATAGTTTCAGGGCAGATTGGGGCTCGTCTAGATCCTGATGCTTATGGAGATCAGGGATCCATCAGGGAGGGAGTTCCCATTTTTAGCTCTTACCATCAGGAGACAGGTGTGAGTGGGGCACCTTGTCTCCAGGAGAGACCCTTGCATGATTGGGTAGTTAATGAGGTTTCGCTAGTCATTCGCGAGGAGTTACCCAACATCATTGGATGGGTCACTAATAGGTTAACCGCGAAGCTCTAGGATCGGACAACGGTTGTTCAGTCGATGGATGGCGTCGACGAGGTAATGCATGAGTGAGAGACGGGCAGAGAGTCGAAAAGGAAGGGGAAACGGATGAGACTAAGGTAGCCACAGGTTCGGGCAAGAGGCCCAAGGGGTCGGATTTGAGATCGAGGGACTATCAGAGCCACAGTCGATGCGGGAAGTGTGGTAGGACGCACGAGGGTGCGTGCAGGCGTAGAAGTGATGGCGATGCTGGATGTTTCAAGTGCGGCCGGATTGTCCATTTTAGCAGACATTGTATTGTTACCATCGCCCAGGGACTTGACCCGATATGTTTTCATTGCAGTCGGAGGGGCCACACGAAGGCCCATTGTCCGAGTTTGTATACAGCAGGGCAGGTGCCAGCTCCTGCCCCTGGGACTTCGAGAGCCACCAGCAGACATCAGGTTCGGGCAAAGGCGCCCACGGCTCGGAGCAGGGTATTCCGGTTGGTTTCGACAAGGATTCGAGCAGCACTGGATGTTGGGGGTATGTATCTTTTACCTTCCTGTCAATTATTATTCATGATATTATTGTTATGATGCTGCAATGATATCAATAAACATATGTGTTGGGGTATCATATTACCTGCCTATGGTTAAGTTATATGCCATTTGCATACCTTGGAATTAGAATGGTGAATTGGAGGTTGTCCCTCTAGGGCAGGTTACTTCGGATACAGTAACTGTGAATTGGAGGTTGTCCCGGTAGGACTCTAGTGAGTCGGAATGAGGATCTTGAGAACGGTTAGCAAGAGATGCTTTCGGGTTAGTAGCCAGTGACAGAGACAGCATGCAGGGTTGTGTAGATTCAGGAGTTAGGAGTTTGGAAACTTCACAACAATAGTTTCATGTATCCGGATTAGTAGACGGTTGGTTTGGGAACCAAGCCGAAGAATTCCTCGACGAAACGCTAAGTATATCAAGGGTATAAGATGTCGAGGTTGATGCAGTATTCGATGACTGAGGGCTGGTTTCAAGAAATCAGAATGAGGAATCGCTTGAAGGACTAGGGATAGTCAGGATGTCCTCGGAATGGTAGTTAGTAAAGCAGTCAGATAGTAGTAGTGTTGTAAGTCTATGGGGGTAGCCGTAGCATTCACTAGCAGTCAGATAGTAGTAGTGTTGTAAGTCTGTGGGGGTAGCCGTAGCATTCACTAGCAGTCAGATAGTAGTAGTGTTGTAAGTTTATGGGGGTAGCCGTAGCATTCACTAGCAGTCAGATAGTAGTAGTAGTGTTGTAAGTCTACCGGGGGGGGGGGGGGTAGCCGTAGCATTCACTAGCAGTCAGATAGTAGTAGAGTGTTTTAAGTCTACGAGGGTAGCCGTAGCATTCACTAGCAGCCAGATAGTATTAGAGAGTTGTAAGTCCGCGGGTGTAGCCATGGCCTTTATCAGGTTGGTAGGCAGCATGAGCGCGTTGTTGGACGCAGGGAAAGTAGTAGTACCCACCAGTTCGGGTGCAGCAGTGAGGATATGGGAATCCACGGGTTAGATTTTCGATTTCCCAAATGGTTCAGTTATGGTTAAGTCGACGATTTGTCAGTAGATCGTCACCTCAGTTATGAGATCAAGGAAGCAGTGGACCGCTTGGGTTCATGTATGTTAAGGGCTACCGCTAGTCTGGGAGCCATCATTTTTAGTCTCGGTGTAACAGCCCGGAATCTCAGGTATTGTTAAATTATGTTTTTGGGGTGATTTAAGAGGGGACTCGGCGAGTTGGAGCCTAGACTCGCCGAGTAGGATCGCAGACTTGGTCGCGGGATCACGACTGGACTCGACGAGTCCAGATATGGACTCGGCGAGTCTACGCTGTTTAGCGAAAACCCTAACCGTTCAGGTTTGGGACGTATAAAAAGGACTCATTGGCCGTCATTGTTCATTTTAGCCTTCTGAGAAGAACCCTAAATCGATTGTGTGCATCTGGAGCAAGGATTATAGGCCATTGTTGATTATAGAAGAGTTGTTGTGCAAGGAAGAGAAGGGATTGGCTAAAGGAACAACAAGGGAGTCACATTCTGAGGATTGGGGACACAGAGAATACATCATCCAGGTAAGAATTCAAGTAAACTCTGCTATGTTGATGTGATTATGGAATTAGGGTTATGGAACCCTTTTTGTGAATAGATTGAATGTTACCCTAGTCCCCTAATCGATTGTAACCCTGTATTGGGACCTTTGGAGGTCCAGAATGTCCCATGTCTGTGCATTTCGGGAATTGATGAAGGTTTTGGATTGGAATCCTTATGCCTTAGGTCAAAATGTAAATTATGAATCATATGGTGTATCATGAGCACTGAAATGAGGACTTTACGTGATGGATCAGCCTAGGAAGGCCAGACCTAGGAATGGTCGAAGCAGTTCTGACCTTAGGATGCAGTTTGAACGGTTGCATGGCATGGACTCGCCGAGTTCGATGAACAGACTCGGCGAGTAGCTTGAAGATTTACTGGGACTCGTCGAGTTGTTCTTCAGACTCGGCGAGTTGAGTCGGGGTGGCCCCGCGATTCTTCCAGGAGTAACTCGTCGGGTCAAGGAGGATACTCGACGAGTAGATTGGGAATCTCAGAGAGTTGGAGGACGTCTAGACTCGCCGAGTCGCCATGGCACTCGCTGAGTCCGGTCGAGTTGACCGTTGACCGTTGACCATAGTTGACCTAAGTCTGACTTTTTAGGGATAGTCACACTTAGAAGATATAAGTGTTAATGAGAGATATGTGATGTTATAGGGAGGTTGTAGCTCGTCGGATTGTGCACGAGTGATTTCAGGATTTGCTAGCTTTCAGCATTCACGAGGTGAGTCTTCTCACTATACTGTACCCGGAAGGGTTTGACTGTGTGACCGGAAGGTCAGATATGATATGTGATATGTATGCTATATGTGGTAAGCTGTTTGTTATATGTGCTATGTATGTTATGGGCCGGAAGGCGATTATATTATGGGCCGGAAGGCAATATGTTATGGGCCGGAAGGCGATTATATTATGGGCCGGAAGGCAATATGTTATGGGCCGGAAGGCAATATGTTGTGTGATGGACCGGAAGGTCGGCGTGGGTAGGGCCGGAAGGTTTACCCAGCAGGGACGGAAGTCCCCTGAGACACATGGACCGATAGGTCGGGGCCTGGAAAGGCGTATGTGCGTAAGTTGTATATTGGGGAACTCACTAAGCATTTATTCTTACAGTTGTTATGCATGTGTTTCAGGTACTAGCGAGGACCGTGGGAAGGCGCCGGCGTGATCGATACACACTGAAGAATGTTTTTATGATCTTGGGATTTAGACAATTTGTATTTGACATGACACTTAAATTATTTATGCCTTGTTTTGAATGGAAATACTTTATTTTTAAAATGAAAAATTTGTTTGAAAAATTTGCGTGGTTACACTCGGATCTGATGATGTCAGGGTTCGGCGTATGGAACCGATCGGTTGGATCGGGAAGGTTGTTAGAGCCACAGTGACATGATAACTAGTGGGAACTAGTTCCAGAGAAAGAATTCGTTCAGAAGTTGTGGGAGCGACTAAGTGAGGAGTCCTTGGACTCCACAGTTGAGTTGGAACTCGGTGTTGCAGACAACTGACAGATGATTGGAGACCAGGAAGGTCTTGAGATATTTTGGGAAGCAGCCATAAGGCAGTTCAGTGTTTCGGTCAGTACAGTGTTTCGGGCAGTTCAGTGTTTCAGGCAGTTCAATGTTTCAGGCAGTTCAGTGTTTCAATCAGCTCAGTGTTTCAGGCAGTTCAGTGTTTCAAGCAGTTCAGTGTTTCGGTCAGTTCAGTGTTTCAGGCAGTTCAGTGTTACAGGCAGTTCAGTGTTTCGGATAGTTGCAGTGTGATGGTCAGTATTAGTATGTGTGTTGGAATGCAAGTGCTGGCGGTATAGTTGGTTGATTTGGGAATGGCAAGTCCCTCTCAACAGGAATCAGTTGAGCCTTCTACCAGTATAAGTGATCTGCAAGGATAATTAGGCAGGCAGCTTTTCTTTCAGGATGGAAGGCTCGAGTTGGTGGGAGTTGAGTAGTCAGATGGGAGATAAGCAGGCTGGTTCCAGCAGCATCGTTTCAGTATGAGCGGCAGAGTGGATAGAACAGTTATAGATAGTCGAAGTATCTTCAGAAGTCGCTGGAGGCAACTAGTAGGTTGCGATGGGGTGTAGTGACCGGCGGGAGTCCGGTACTCAGATATCGGCAGATTAGTTGGACCAGGGTGGTCTGAGTGCATCCGGTAGGCAGATGAGGGGCAACAAAGAATCGAAAACCCAACTTTCCCTCTGCCCGAGGTGAACCCTTTGTGCTGACAGGACATTTTTCCCACAATATCATACAAAAATCATCCCACTAAAACACGAACACTCATGCCTGGCCCAATCAGCCTCGGGCTAAAATACCAGGCATGCCTACGACGGGTTCAATCATCCCTAGGATGGAATACCCTCACATCCTACACATGTTTGGCCTAATCAGCCCTCGGGTTGGAATACCAAACATACCAGGTCCAATCAATCATAGGGTTCAATCATCCTCAGGATGGAATACCCTAGATTGGAATACTTTTATGAACATAACTTGGATATACTCATGACTTAAGTTCCAAGGATCTATCCTTGCGTCTCATACCTTACAATATTATATGATATGAATTGTTATGCATGCTAGAAGACTAGGTATTCATGATAGGACTAGAGTGGCCTGATTTGTGATGCCTTAGTCTAGGGAAGTTTGCCGATATGAGATGCTTTGCTAGGGTGCGGGTAGATAGTGCATAACAGGAGTAGAGTACTCACTATTCGGGGTTTGGGGATGAAGATTTGGGATGAATGCTGATGCGGTGTGGTCGGTAGTATTGGGCCTGTACTACCGACGACACCGCGTCAGTGGGAGACCCAAGTAAGAATCCCTGGATATCGGAGATTGAGTAGGGTTGCGTTATCGAGTGCGATTACATTCGATGGAGTCTCTGATAGTTTTATGTTTTATTTCAGAGACATCATGGTTAGACCACGCCACGGAGCGAGTTCGAGCGGTGTGAGTGACGAGGAGATTCGTCAGATGATTCACGAGGAGGTAGCGGCGGCGATCCGGGCTGAGATCCCGGAGATGTTTGGGTCTATTAAGACCACCCTGATGGAGACGTTTGAGGAGCGGTACGCCGCATTGACTGAAGCTGCAGCCGCTGCAGCTACCGCAGCCGTGGCCGCTGCCAGGCCACAGGGGGGTGACTCGTTGCTGTTCCGAGAATTCAGCAACACGAAGCCACCTGAGTTCGATGGGACGCAGGATCTGATTGCTGCGATGAGGTGGATCGCGGATATAGAGGGGTGCTTCTACACTTGTTCATGCCCGGAGCACCTGAGGGTACGGTTCGCTTTGAACCAGCTCCGTCTGGGAGCGAAGGATTGGTGGAAGTTCGTGACGGCGAACTTCACTCATGGCAGAGATTACAGCAGTGACATGGGAGGGGTTTACTGCTATGTTCAGGGACGAGTACGTTCCCCCGGTGGAGAGGGAACGATTGGTTCAGGAGTTCTTAACCCTCAAGCAGGGTACTGATTCGGTTGCGACGATCACGCAGAAGTTTCATGAGAGGGCGATGTTCTGCCCCGAGCTGGTGTCCACTGATCAGGCTCGGATGAGCCGGTACTTGGGAGTGTTGAGGAGGGATATCCGGGAGTTTGTGTCAAACTCCACCTACCATACTTTTTCTGAGCTTCAGGCGAACGCCAGGAAGCGCGAGATCGAGTTGGAGACCCAGGCCAGGGAGGAGGCCGAGTCTCAGCGGGTGGACTGGCGACCGGCTTAGTCCCAGCCGGCAGCCAAGCGGATAAAGTCCGCCGATTCGAGGACAGGAGGTTCGAAGGGCCGCACTTGCGGAAAGTGCGGCAAGGGTCATGATGGGGCATGTCGATCTGGTGCTTGCTACAAGTGTGGCAAGGAGGGGCACATTGCTAGGGAGTGCCCCAAGGGGTTTACGGTTTGATTTCATTGCAACCAGACAGGCCATAGGAAGGCCGAGTGCCCTCAGCTTCTTCAGGGATCTGCACCTGCTGCCAGAGCTACTGCGACTCGACCGGTGAAGGCCGAGGCCCCGAGGGCTCGGGGGAGAGCCTTTCAGCTGACTGCGGAGGAGGTCCGCGCTGCGCCCGATGTTGTGGCAGGTATGCTGTAATTCATGTATTTATTTTAATGTCGAGACGTTATGCTTATGTTATTATATGCGTAGATACTTTCCTTGTGAACTCTGTGCCTGCCTTAGTGTTATTTGACTCGGGTGCGAGTAGATCCTTTGTATCTTTAGCCTTTAGTCAGCATATCAGCGTTAGTCGTGAGTCGTTGAGTCGGCCTCTGAGGGTTTCTATAGCTGACGAGAGAGTGATTTGTGCCACGGAGGTTCTCCGGGGATGCGTGTTAGAGATTTTCGGGGTCGAATTCCCGATTGACCTGATTCCTATTGCGATGGGTGATGTCTGTGTCATCGTGGGCATGGCCTGGTTGAGCCGATTCGGCGCTGTCATTGACTGTGAGCGTCAGCTGGTGACTATACGAGACCATAGTGGGGGAGTTCTTTCGGTGTACGGCGAGGGTACCCGTTCGGGATCAGCTTTTTGTTCGGCCGCTAGGGCGAGGCAGTGTCTACAGCAGGGCTGTAAGGGTTTTGTGGCGTATGTGATGGATACGCGAGAGGTTTCCGAGAGACCGAAGTCAGTTGAGGAGGTCCCTGTGGTGCGTGAGTTTCCAGATGTTTCCCCGAGGAGCTGCCGGGAGTACCTCCTGTGAGGCAAGTAGAGTTTGGTATCGATCTAGTTCCGGGGGCCGCGCCTGTTGCTAAGGTGCCTTATCGTCTTGCACCTCCAGAGATGCAAGAGTTGTCCTCGCAGCTCCAGGAGTTGCTGGGGAAGGGATTCATTCGGCCGAGCAGCTCGCCATGGGGAGCACCTATTCTGTTCGTCAAGAAGAAGGATGGTTCACACCGGATGTGCATTGATTACCGGGAGTTGAACAAGTTGACGGTCAAGAACCGTTACCCGTTACCGAGGATCGATGATTTATTCGATCAGTTGCAGGGAGCATCTTGGTTTTCCAAGATCGATCTGAGGTCAGGGTACCATCAGGTGAGTGTAAGGGATGAGGACGTCCAGAAGACAGCGTTTAGGACGCGATATGGGCATTATGAGTTTGTGGTGATGCCTTTCGGGCTCACCAATGCCCCGGCTGTGTTCATGGATCTCATGAACAGGGTATGCAGGCCGATGTTGGATCGGTCAGTGATTGTATTTATCGACGACATTCTGGTGTATTCGAGATCTAGAGAGCATCATGAGGAGCATTTGAGGGAGGTCCTTGAGGTATTGAGGTCGGAGAAGCTTTATGCAAAGTTCTCCAAATGTGACTTCTGGTTGCGGGAGGTCCAATTTCTAGGACATGTTGTTAATCAGAAAGGGATATTGGTCGATCCGGCCAAGGTTGAGGCGGTAATGAGTTGGGAGGTGCCGAAGTCACCCTCTGAGATCAGGAGCTTCCTTGGGTTGGCAGGGTATTATCGGAGATTCATTAAGGATTTCTCCAAGATCGCAGTGCCGCTCACCAGATTGACCCGGAAGGGTGTTGCATTCTCATGGGGGCCCGAGCAGCAGACCTCCTTTGAGACACTTCGCCAGAGGTTGTGCGAAGCCCCGGTATTAGCTCTCCCGGAAGGGATGGAAGATTTTGTAGTATATTGCGACGCATCGATTTCGGGACTGGGTGCAGTGTTGATGCAGAGGGGTCATGTGATAGCTTATGCGTCGAGGCAGCTGAAGCCTCATGAGGCGAGATATCCCACGCATGATTTAGAGTTGGGGGCAGTAGTGTTCGCTCTCAAGATTTGGCGCCACTACCTGTATGGGGTTCGATGTACGATATACACGGACCATAAGAGCTTGAAGTATTTGATGGATCAGCCCAACTTAAATATGCGGCAGAGGAGGTGGTTAGATGTGGTCAAGGATTATGATTGTGAGATCCTGTACCACCCAGGCAAGGCTAATGTGGTAGCCGACGCGTTGAGCCGCAGGGCGGAGAGCACTCCATTGCGAGATGTATGCTTGAGACTGACTGTGATGACTCCAGTATTGGATGTTATTCGTGGGGCACAGGCCGAGGCTGTAGGACCAGAGATACAGAAGAAAGAGCGGGTCGTTGGGTTAATTTCAGAGTTCGTTAAGGATGGACGAGGGCTTCTGACGTTTCAGGGTCGGATCTGGGTACCGTTCGTGGGCGGTACGCGTATTACTTTGATGGAAGAGGCTCATAGATCGAAATTCTCGATCCATCCCGGTGCTACGAAGATGTATTTGGATTTGAGGAAAGAGTATTGGTGGCCCTGTATGAAGAGGGACGTTGCATGGTTCGTTGAGAGGTGCTTGACCTGCCGTAGGGTTAAGGCCGAGCACCAGAGACCGCATGGCAAGTTACAGCCATTGGCGATCCCCGAGTGGAAGTGGGAACAGATCACTATGGATTTCATCACCAAATTGCCGAGGACTGCCATGGGAGTTGATGCAATTTGGGTGATTGTGGATAGGTTGACGAAGAGTGCACACTTCCTTGCCATCAGCGAGAGTTCTTCAGCGGAGAAGTTGGCAGAGATATATGTGAGAGAAGTGGTATCTCGGCATGGAGTGCCGATCTCGATTGTTTCAGACCGTGATGTGCGCTTCACTTCCAGGTTCTGGAAGAAATTTCATGAGGAGCTGGGTACTAAATTGCATTTTAGTACCGCATACCATCCCCAGACAGACGGTCAGAGCGAGCGGACGATTCAGACGCTGGAGGACATGCTTCGAGCGTGTGTGTTAGACTTCGGGGGTAGCTGGGATGCATATTTGCCCTTAGCAGAGTTTTCCTACAACAACAACCATCATTCGAGCATTGGTATGCCACCTTTTGAGCTGTTGTATGGTAGGAGGTGTCGGACCCCCATTTGCTGGGGAGAGGTGGGACAGAGAGTGATGGGTAGCACAGAGATCGTGCTTCAGTCGACAGAGCAGATTCAGCAAGTTAGACAAAGGTTATTGACCGCCCAGAGCCGACAGAAGAGTTATGCAGACAGGAGCCGATCCGAGCTTGAGTTTCAAGTCGGCGACTTCGTTCTCCTGAAGGTCTCTCCTTGGAAAGGAGTGATTCGATTCAGGAAGAGGGGCAAGTTGGGGCCCCGGTATATTGGGCCATTTCGTGTGATTGCAAGGATAGGCCGGGTAGCCTATCGGTTGGAGTTGCCAGCGGAGTTGGGACAGATCCACAACACTTTTCATGTGTCGCAATTGAGGAAGTGCATAGCCGATGAGTCGGCAGTGGTTCCATTGGAGGATATTCAGGTGGATGCGAGCCTGAATTATGCTGAGAGACCAGTGGCCATCAGGGATCGGAAGATCAAGGTTCTAAGGAACAAGGAGGTACCTCTGGTGTTGGTTCAGTGGCAACACCGTAAGGGATCGGAAATGACTTGGGAGCCGGAACGTGAGATGCGGGAGCAGCATCCGGAACTATTTTCAGTGTGAGACTTCGAGGGCGAAGTCTAATCCTAGTGGGGGAGAGTTGTAACAGCCCGGAATCTCAGGTATTGTTAAATTATGTTTTTGGGGTGATTTAAGAGGGGACTCGGCGAGTTGGAGCCTAGACTCGCCGAGTAGGATCGCAGACTTGGTCGCGGGATCGCGACTGGACTCGACGAGTCCAGATATGGACTCGGCGAGTCTACGCTGTTTAGCGAAAACCCTAACCGTTCAGGTTTGGGACGTATAAAAAGGACTCATTGGACGTCATTGTTCATTTTAGCCTTCTGAGAAGAACCCTAAATCGATTGTGTGCATCTGGAGCAAGGATTATAGGCCATTGTTGATTATAGAAGAGTTGTTGTGCAAGGAAGAGAAGGGATTGGCTAAAGGAACAGCAAGGGAGTCACATTCTGAGGATTGGGGACACAGAGAATACATCATCCAGGTAAGAATTCAAGTAAACTCTGCTATGTTGATGTGATTATGGAATTAGGGTTATGGAACCCTTTTTGTGAATAGATTGAATGTTACCCTAGTCCCCTAATCGATTGTAACCCTGTATTGGGACCTTTGGAGGTCCAGAATGTCCCATGTCTGTGCATTTCGGGAATTGATGAAGGTTTTGGATTGGAATCCTTATGCCTTAGGTCAAAATGTAAATTATGAATCATATGGTGTATCATGAGCACTGAAATGAGGACTTTACGTGATGGATCAGCCTAGGAAGGCCAGACCTAGGAATGGTCGAAGCAGTTCTGACCTTAGGATGCAGTTTGAACGGTTGCATGGCATGGACTCGCCGAGTTCGATGAACAGACTCGGCGAGTAGCTTGAAGATTTACTGGGACTCGTCGAGTTGTTCTTCAGACTCGGCGAGTTGAGTCGGGGTGGCCCCGCGATTCTTCCAGGAGTAACTCGTCGGGTCAAGGAGGATACTCGACGAGTAGATTGGGAATCTCAGAGAGTTGGAGGACGTCTAGACTCGCCGAGTCGCCATGGCACTCGCTGAGTCCGGTCGAGTTGACCGTTGACCGTTGACCGTTGACCGTTGACCATAGTTGACCTAAGTCTGACTTTTTAGGGATAGTCACACTTAGAAGATATAAGTGTTAATGAGAGATATGTGATGTTATAGGGAGGTTGTAGCTCGTCGGATTGTGCACGAGTGATTTCAGGATTTGCTAGCTTTCAGCATTCACGAGGTGAGTCTTCTCACTATACTGTACCCGGAAGGGTTTGACTGTGTGACCGGAAGGTCAGATATGATATGTGATATGTATGCTATATGTGGTAAGCTGTTTGTTATATGTGCTATGTATGTTATGGGCCGGAAGGCGATTATATTATGGGCCGGAAGGCAATATGTTATGGGCCGGAAGGCGATTATATTATGGGCCGGAAGGCAATATGTTATGGGCCGGAAGGCAATATGTTGTGTGATGGACCGGAAGGTCGGCGTGGGTAGGGCCGGAAGGTTTACCCAGCAGGGACGGAAGTCCCCTGAGACACATGGACCGATAGGTCGGGGCCTGGAAAGGCGTATGTGCGTAAGTTGTATATTGGGGAACTCACTAAGCATTTATGCTTACAGTTGTTATGCATGTGTTTCAGGTACTAGCGAGGACCGTGGGAAGGCGCCGGCGTGATCGATACACACTGAAGAATGTTTTTATGATCTTGGGATTTAGACAATTTGTATTTGACATGACACTTAAATTATTTATGCCTTGTTTTGAATGGAAATACTTTATTTTTAAAATGAAAAATTTGTTTGAAAAATTTGCGTGGTTACACTCGGATCTGATGATGTCAGGGTTCGGTGTATGGAACCGATCGGTTGGATCGGGAAGGTTGTTAGAGCCACAGTGACATGATAACTAGTGGGAACTAGTTCCAGAGAAAGAATTCGTTCAGAAGTTGTGGGAGCGACTAAGTGAGGAGTCCTTGGACTCCACAGTTGAGTTGGAACTCGGTGTTGCAGACAACTGACAGATGATTGGAGACCAGGAAGGTCTTGAGATATTTTGGGAAGCAGCCATAAGGCAGTTCAGTGTTTCGGTCAGTACAGTGTTTCGGGCAGTTCAGTGTTTCAGGCAGTTCAATGTTTCAGGCAGTTCAGTGTTTCAATCAGCTCAGTGTTTCAGGCAGTTCAGTGTTTCAAGCAGTTCAGTGTTTCGGTCAGTTCAGTGTTTCAGGCAGTTCAGTGTTACAGGCAGTTCAGTGTTTCGGATAGTTGCAGTGTGATGGTCAGTATTAGTATGTGTGTTGGAATGCAAGTGCTGGCGGTATAGTTGGTTGATTTGGGAATGGCAAGTCCCTCTCAACAGGAATCAGTTGAGCCTTCTGCCAGTATAAGTGATCTGCAAGGATAATTAGGCAGGCAGCTTTTCTTTCAGGATGGAAGGCTCGAGTTGGTGGGAGTTGAGTAGTCAGATGGGAGATAAGCAGGCTGGTTCCAGCAGCATCGTTTCAGTATGAGCGGCAGAGTGGATAGAACAGTTATAGATAGTCGAAGTATCTTCAGAAGTCGCTGGAGGCAACTAGTAGGTTGCGATGGGGTGTAGTGACCGGCGGGAGTCCGGTACTCAGATATCGGCAGATTAGTTGGACCAGGGTGGTCTGAGTGCATCCGGTAGGCAGATGAGGGGCAACAAAGAATCGAAAACCCAACTTTCCCTCTGCCCGAGGTGAACCCTTTGTGCTGACAGGACATTTTTCCCACAATATCATACAAAAATCATCCCACTAAAACACGAACACTCATGCCTGGCCCAATCAGCCTCGGGCTAAAATACCAGGCATGCCTACGACGGGTTCAATCATCCCTAGGATGGAATACCCTCACATCCTACACATGTTTGGCCTAATCAGCCCTCGGGTTGGAATACCAAACATACCAGGTCCAATCAATCATAGGGTTCAATCATCCTCAGGATGGAATACCCTAGATTGGAATACTTTTATGAACATAACTTGGATATACTCATGACTTAAGTTCCAAGGATCTATCCTTGCGTCTCATACCTTACAATATTATATGATATGAATTGTTATGCATGCTAGAAGACTAGGTATTCATGATAGGACTAGAGTGGCCTGATTTGTGATGCCTTAGTCTAGGGAAGTTTGCCGATATGAGATGCTTTGCTAGGGTGCGGGTAGATAGTGCATAACAGGAGTAGAGTACTCACTATTCGGGGTTTGGGGATGAAGATTTGGGATGAATGCTGATGCGGTGTGGTCGGTAGTATTGGGCCTGTACTACCGACGACACCGGGTCAGTGGGAGACCCAAGTAAGAATCCCTGGATATCGGAGATTGAGTAGGGTTGCGTTATCGAGTGCGATTACATTCGATGGAGTCTCTGATAGTTTTATGTTGTATTTCAGAGACATCATGGTTAGACCACGCCACGGAGCGAGTTCGAGCGGTGTGAGTGACGAGGAGATTCGTCAGATGATTCACGAGGAGGTAGCGGCGGCGATCCGGGCTGAGATCCCGGAGATGTTTGGGTCTATTAAGACCACCCTGATGGAGACGTTTGAGGAGCGGTACGCCGCATTGACTGAAGCTGCAGCCGCTGCAGCTACCGCAGCCGTGGCCGCTGCCAGGCCACAGGGGGGTGACTCGTTGCTGTTCCGAGAATTCAGCAACACGAAGCCACCTGAGTTCGATGGGACGCAGGATCTGATTGCTGCGATGAGGTGGATCGCGGATATAGAGGGGTGCTTCTACACTTGTTCATGCCCGGAGCACCTGAGGGTACGGTTCGCTTTGAACCAGCTCCGTCTGGGAGCGAAGGATTGGTGGAAGTTCGTGACGGCGAACTTCACTCATGGCAGAGATTACAGCAGTGACATGGGAGGGGTTTACTGCTATGTTCAGGGACGAGTACGTTCCCCCGGTGGAGAGGGAACGATTGGTTCAGGGACGAGTACGTTCCAAGTCGTAAACCCACTTCAACTCTTCCTACTACCATATGATGTTCCTTAGACGAAGTCAAACCCTCCCTGGTCCCAACTTGTCTGCCCACTACCCAAAACACCGGACGCCTCACCGATTGCTGAACCAAAAGTCATGCACAAACAGCAATCCCACATGTCACCCAAAAGAAAACCGACTGGCTGGACTTGCTTCCATGCCCTGTCATCAACTTCTGCTTACATAATGTGCGCTACATGACCCACGACAGTCTCACCTCCTACCTGGTGTTCAGCGACTCATCTCTTCCTCACTTCAGACACGCTATGACTCTTTCACAGAGGAAATCAACCCAAGACACATCACAATAACTCAAACCATCATCAACATACCTACCACTACTGGCCCACCAATACGACACTCATATCTAACCCATATCACCCCTTCTGGTTGGAATATGAATCATGTCTAAGGGTTTGTTGGCCTACCGCCTCAACCCTACCGCTCCCTTTGAGCCTCCGTGCTTGTGACTTTCAGTCGGCCCGCACCGGGTATCTTGGCCTACTACATAAAGCATGATCGCCTCAACCCTATCCAAATGCCATATACAATCATGAGAAAGATCTAGCCCGGTTCCCAGAACCTGAATGATGGAACATTCTAATCCCACACCTTCCCAAAGCTGACGAATACCCATTCAGATCTAATCTCATCCCCCAATTGGAGTATTACTCAATCCAAAAGATTACCCATTCGAACCGATGAGATCACCAAGATCCTCTACACTCCATATGATCTCTAACAACAACATCCGATCAAACCAAAATACACTGGAGTCTTCAGCTTACTCCAGCAACCAGTTCAATACTTGGGGACAGACCTGTTGATTGCTATAGCATAGCAACATACTCAATACCTGCACCTAGATCTACAAACACATACAGAGTCTTCAGCATGACTGGACCTCCTCACCAGGCCTTCAGTCCAGCTGGACCACTCTCAGAGCCTTCAACATGTCTGGACGACCCTTTTGGGCCTTCAGCCTGTCTACACCGCTCTAAATTGTTGAGCATCTCCCTGGACCACCCCTCATCTGATCCATCCCATGCAAACTGTTATCACCCACTTGAGGTTCCGAACTCCTGATCCATTCCGCTGACTCTAATCCCGACCTAACCCCAGGCCTCATGTCGATCGTCCATCCTCTTGGAAATCCGTGGTCTGTTCCCTGACCCGCATGTCTATCATATACGCTAAATCACCCGCACTCCCGTGTAGAAAGTACTGCTGAGCCTTGACATCTAACAAAGCACTCAATCTATCAATCTAGAAACCCTCAGAGTCGAGCACACCCTCGACCGAATACTCGAACTGTACTCAATCCCTGATGTAACATCCGGATTTCCATGGATAATATTTTAAGTATTCATTTTGAGATATGAGGAGTGACTCGACGAGTTGGTGCCTTAACTCGTCGAGTAGGGTCGCGTTTTGGTGACGTGTTTAATGAATGGACTCGACGAGTCGGGTATCTGAATCGCTGAGTCAGCGCTGCTGAGGAAAACCCTAATTGTGCGGGTTTGTGACCTATTTAAAGGACCTTATGGCCTTCATTTGCGGCCACACTTCCCTTGATAGACCCTAATTGATCCAGAGAGCATATAGAGAAAGAAGGAGCTAATTTTCGTCATTTTGGGTGCATTCTTGCAAGGAAGAATTAGAGTGTTCAAGCTAAATTGTTGGAGGGGCTCAGATCTACTACTTTTCCATTCAAAGCCGCTGTTTAAGGTATAAATCTCTATCTGTTTTCTTATGATTAGTAGATCTCATGAATCTAGGGTTTCTTTACCCCTTTTCGTTGAGATTATGGAGCATGGGGAGTCCCATTGAGGCATAGGACATTAGATCTGGACCTTGAGAGCTCCAGAGAGTCCCAATCATCCAACTTTATGCAGTCCCATTGGAGCTTTGAGTATAGGTTGTCATTTTAAGTGTTATTTCATCAAATAGAGCTTGAAATGTGGTGCATGGACATAAAGATTGTACCTTTTCATGACTTTTGGGTGCTAGAAGGCCAGATCTATAAGTTAGAGAAACAGATCTGGCCTCAGAAGGTCAAATGAGTATTGTCATGGAGGAAACTCGCCGAGTCCATGAGAGGACTTGATGAGTCGGATCGGGTTGCCCCGCGATTCGTGATCAGTGGTAACCCGTCGAGTGAAAGGTTAACTCGACAAGTCGAGTGAGGCCTTCGGAGAATGTAGAGGATACGCATGGACTCGCCGAGTCACCCGAGTGCACTTGGCGAGTCTGGTCAAAATTGGACCGTTGGTTGGAGTTGACTTCAGTTGACCTTAGGGTTTGGTCAAACTGAATAAGAGGGGTCAGGGAGGGGTAGAATGGTCTTTTACCCATTCTCCAGAGATGAGGATGAACGAAGAGTATTGATTAGAGATGTTATCATTTTGATAGGCGGATGCTAGATTGGGGATTCGAGCATGAGAGTTTTCTAGACATCTTACGAGGTGAGTCTTCTCACTATACATTACCTAGAGTAGTATATATGTGCATACTAGAGGGTCTTATGTGCTATGTGTATGATTGAGATTATGTGCATTGTGTTACGTGTATGCTATGTGTTATATAGACCGGACTGGAGGGTCCAATGACTTACAAGGCCAGGAGGTCCTCGATTAGACCGGACCGGAGGGTCCAACGATTTAGACCGGACCGAAGGGTCCGACGATTTAGACCGGACCGAAGGGTCCAATGATTTAGACCGGGATGAAGGGTCCAACGAGCTAGACCGGACCGGAGGGTCCAATGAGCTATGGGACTGGAGGGTCCCGCTGAGACATATCGACTGGAGGGTCGTACCGAGTTATAGCCTTGAGTCGCGTATATGCTGTATGTGGTATTTTGGGGAACTCACTAAGCATTTATGCTTACCATGTTATGTGATATGTGTCTCAGGTACTAGTAAGGATCGCGGGAAGGCGTCGCCATGATCTGTACACACTGATGGAATTTTACATATTCGAGATCCTGGGATATGTTATACTGTGATAACATGTGATACATTTTGAGCTTTGAGATTACTTTATGAGACATGTTATGTTTAAAAAATGAAAATTTGTTTTGAAAATTTACGTCGTTACAAGTTGGTATCAGAGCCTTGGTTTGAGGGATTCAGATGCACCTTCGGGCGTATCTGAACTCAAACTGAGGAATTGGGAAAAATTTTCATAAAGGAAACAACTTTTCTAAAAGAGTAAATGATTTTTGAAAAAAGCAGAACGGAGCAGTGTGTACGATCAACCAGCACCCGAACGGTGATTTCCCAGAATACCCTTACTTTGTGTTATGAGATGTTATGAGATATTTTATGAGATATTATGCATGCTAGAGATAGGCTAGGTATTTCATATCTTAGGACTAGAGTGGCCTGATTTGTGATGCCTTAGCCTAGGAGTTGCTGTTATCGGTAATGTGCTTTCGAGTATGTGCTGAGTAAGGGTATCCAACCGAAATCCTATGTAGAGAGGGATTTGGGTAAAGGAGTAATCTAGGGAGATACCTAGATGAGCATTGGAGGAGCCTACTGAGAGAGTAGCTAGATACCCGTGAGGGGGTAGAGTTACAGAGTTAGGTGATATCTTTTGAGTATGAGTAGAGCAAGTGGAGTTATCACCTAGAGTGGGTTTTATGTGTTTATTCGATGCCCGAATGCTGCTTGCTTCGTGCTTTCTGGAATTCCCGATGATGGGAGTCATCTACTAGGTGAATGTGATGATATTCAGGAGGTAGATGACTAGCATCATAAGGAGTTTCTCAACAGCTGATGGCGGAGGAGTGTGAGAACCTAGGAAGAGCCTAGGATGTGACCTTAGTCAGATGAGTACGCTGACAGAGTAGAGCATTTCGTTGGGAAGCGAGCACGCGTGTTGGGATTGGCGATTGAGAAGGTTGAGTAACTACTTAGGGAATATGAGATGGTTTGTGTAGAGAGTATGGGTAGATGTGGTAGGTAGTATGGGCCTATACTACTGAAAGCAGAGGACCCATACCCGATGCAGGGAGTATTTCGGAGGATCTAAGTAGCAGATTGAGAGGCGATATGATGGTTCGGTTACCATGATTGGTAGCAGATCGAAAGACGATATCATGGTTCGGGTACCATGATTGGTAGTAGATCGAGAGACGATATCATGGTTCGGGTACCATGATTGGTAGCAGATTGAGAGATGATATCATGGTTCGGGTACCATGATTAGTAGTATATCGAGAGGTGATATCATGGTTCGGGTACCATGATTGGTAGCAAATAGAGAGGTGATATCATGGTTCGAGTACCATGATTGGTAGCAGATCGAGTGGTGGTATCATGGTTGGTAGCAGATTGGGAGGTGATATCATGCTTCGAGTACCATGATTAGTAGCCGATTGAGAGGTGATGTCATGGTTCGGGTACCATGATTCATAGCAGATAGTGCTTAGGCCTTTTTTCCAGTTATCCTGTTAGGATTGTTTGACTGAGGTCGGATATGATAGAGTCTGGGGGCCAGAGGGCCGTGTTGCATGAGTTTTGATGAAGCATACCTTGAGAGGGAAATCGGTTGAGTCTTGAGGAATTTTGGTGAGATGCCAGTAGGAGTCACAAGACTTAGGGATGAGAAAGGATGGTGTTTATGGGGGATTACGGTCTGAGTTGAGCGATCGTCCGATAGTGGAGATGTCACCTTCTGTGACTTGAGCGGTGTTATTTCTGTTCCTTTGGGAAACATGAGAGGTATTGAGATTTTTGTTTTCCGAGGTTGGGGGTGAGCCCTATGGGGTAGCCTTGGCTACGATCTTTCATCAGAGTATTTGGGCAGCATGTATGCCGCGAGGTAAGCATGAGCAGGTCGTCAGTGGGGACTGAGATGGTCAAGGACCAGGATACACCCTATTTGACCATAGTAGGGCATGTGTTAAGTGCAGCAACGGCCGATCAAGAGGAGTATATCGGAGCGGTGGCTCTTATTGTCTATGAGGGGTATCGAGTGTGGAAATGAGGTCTCTGATCATATGATAATTCACGTGATGGAACGTTGGATGAGGAGTATGGTAGTTCATTATTTCCAGACTAAGAGTCAGGGTTACTACTGGACAGATGAGATGCCCGGTAGTGGAATGGTATGAGATTATGAATAACTAGAGGCAGTCATGAAGAGAAGTTTCTGAGGATTCCATCTGAGATTTCGGGGTACTTGGAGTTGCTTGATCTCTATCGGGGAGATCATCGAGCGTTGCGTAGCACCTTCCAAGAGTAGGTGCGATGTTACTGGTGGAAACAGTCTGTGAGATAGACTGTTGGCGCGTCAATTGGTGATGGTTCGAACCCTGAGTAGGGAGAACCAGGTATTTTATTGAGGGGATCATAGATTTGTTCAAGAGCGGTTAGAGAACTAGATATAGAGACCTGTAGTACGGGTTCGTGAGACCATGGTAGTTGGTGGCGAGTTGCAGAGAGAGATAATGCATGTGGTACGTGTTTGAGGAAAGATGAGTGTCTCCACAGTGAGTGGACTTTGGTCGAAGACTTGGTGGTGGTTAGGAATTTTTTGCGGTTATAATGGTGATTCAAGGTGGTTGGCTCATAAGGCTAGTTCGGCGGTTGAGAAAAATTCTGGTTCAATGTATGGGTTGTTATGCAGTTTGAAAAGGGCAGAAGTTGACTAGGCAATCAATTTCAGGGTCGTTATGAGTATTATGACATGAGTTTGAGAAATATTGGAAGGAGTTTCGGATTGTCGTCAACATATTCTGAGCCACTGACGATTCCTTCGTGTTCCAAATGGAGAATTGGAACATTCCGAAATTTCGGGTTGCGTGGCAGGGAAATCAGTGGCTAAGGCAAGATATCGTGAGGTTCTGGGGTGGTGTTGTGATGCTACGGGGAGACGTAGCACTCACTAGTCAGCGAGAGGGTGTTGTGATGCTACGTGGAGCCATAGTACTCACTAGTCAGCAAAAGGGTGTTGTGATGCTACGGGGAGCCGTAGTACTCACTAGTCAGCGAGAGGGTGTTGTGATGCTACGGGGAGCCGTAGTACTCACTAGTCAGCGAGAGGGTGTTGTGATGCTACGGGGAGCCATAGTACTCATTAGTCAGTGAGAGGGTGTTGTGATGCTACGGGGAGCCATAGTACTCACTAGTCAGCGAGAGGGTGTTGTGATGCTACGGGGAGCCGTAGTACTCACTAGTCAGCGAGAGGGTGTTGTGATGCTACGGGGAGCCTTCGTACTCACTAGTCAACGAGAGGGTGTTGTGATACTGCGGGGAGCCGTAGTACTCACTAGTCAGCAAGAGGGTGTTGTGATGTTGCGGGGAACCGTAGTACTCACTAGTCAGAGCATGATGCAGAAGAATTTTAGACTTGGGTAGCCCTAACATTGGAGTTTTTAGGAGCCTGGTGGTCGGACCAGGGGCGAGACTGGGGTCTCCTCCTTGATCGAGAATCGTTCTATTCTGAGTAAATTGTGGATATCATAATCAGAAGGAATTGGATGAGTGAGGTACGCATGGGTTACGGGTCATGGGTCATGATTTGAGTGATTCATTAGGAAGAGTGGTTCCAATTCTGGATCGGACCAGACTCTCGAGTTGAGTTGGGTACCATGTTGAATGGTATGGTTTGTCATCGGATGTCTTAGAACTGGGTAGGTCAGTGCGTTGGTGTGGGAGGTACTGCGAGACACATGAGACAAAGGGGTAGTTTTCGACAGAAGTCGAGGGTGAGGTGATTTTAGTTGGGATTATAGTAACCGCTTGAAGTAAAGCGAGCTTCGAGTCTGATGTGTGATGATGGGTCGAGACAATTATTATGAGAAGGAAGTCGGTGAGACGCTTTGGGGCATATGATTTTAGATGTTAGAGGACACTTCTGAGCGAGCTTGATTCTTTTCTTGTGTCTGAGGACAGGGTGTTGAGGGTTCAATGTTCGGTTGGATTCTGATAGCAGTCCAGTGGATGGGTCTTTGGTAGCATGTGACCCTTCCGTCTGTAGAAGTGTGTTGGGATCATTTGGAATGTCTGGAGGGGGTGATCGGTAGCCGATTGTTGGGATTATCTTGTGAGAATCAGAGAAGCAATGAGTTATCGGGGTCTGTTATTCGAAGAGCGAATAACATGATGATATCTTGAGTGGACGGTCTGGCGACGGACCAGACCACTAGAGTTCCAGATTTGGAAAGTCAGAAGGGGTATCTTAGCGGCAGAGGGGTCGGTTTTGTTCCGAATTTAGGAGTTCCTGTTTGGGTTTAGGTATCCATGGAGTAAGATACCATTTTGGTGTGAGATCCTTTTGTTGGGTTTTGGCCATATGAACATTCCTATGTGCACATGCAACCCTAATGCTTAGATCTAGGTTTCTCTAATTGAACATACATTGAATCCAAGACTTCTAATGGCTAATAGACTATAATAACAATATGAAATCAAAGATTAGAAGTTTACCTTGAATTACTTGCTTGATCTTCTTGTCCTTGAGGCTTTAGAGTCACAATTGGCACTCCTATAATGGCTTACAAACACCAACTAGCAAGAAGATGATTTAGGAGAGAGGAGAGAGGAGGAAGAAATCGGCCAGGGTTTTCTTAGAGACAAGAATACCGAATTCCCTCAGCCCTAGGGGTCTATTTATACTTGTAAGGCTCCTAGGGTTTCACCCTTAAACCCTAATTGGATAACTTAAGCCCTAACAAATCCAAATCCTTTCCATGATAAGCCTTGGACGATTTTATGGCTATCCTTAGCCCTAGAAATCGTCCACCTCTTATCCATAAAGGATATATAGCCCAAAGTGCAACTATCAAACAATTGACAGTTTATACCCCTTTATTTAATTAATCTCTTTAAGTCACCAAATTAATTCCCAATTAATTTATGACTTATATTAATCAAATAAAAATATTATTATTCCTTATATTATACTTATAATATATTAATAATATTCCTTCTCTCATTATAAATCATCCTGTCAAGTTGCTATGGTGAAGGCAACCCAAAAGGACCATGCACAACCGGGTCAAATACTTGCCTAATATAGTTGTAGTCTTAGACACTATTCCAACACCTTTAACTCGTGCTTTTAGGGTGTTTGGTTTCTATCTGTACACACTGATGGAGTTTTACGTATTCGAGATCCTAGGATATGTTTTACTGTGGTAACATGTGATACATTTTGAGCTTTGATATTACTTTATGAGACATGTTGTGTTTGAAAAATGAAAAATTGTTTTGAAAATTTACGTCATTACACCTGACTAGAGCTTCAACCTGGTTCCCCAATTTCTGCTGTCAAGTACCAAGAAGACGTGTTCCTTATGATGGGGAGTTTTACCGAATCCCTAATCAACACAACCCTCAAACCAAGCAGCTATTAGGGCATCCATTCTCTTTGTCGGATTGTGAAACTTATCCCCATTTCAAAACCTTTCCCACTTCCGCATTCCGGGGTAACTCTCCCCGACTTAGATTCGACTAAGCCTTCATAATACATGAAAACTGGAGGATTCCCAACCCTTCTCACTTCCCAATGATCGATCCGATGACAACCAACTCTTTCCCACTAGTGCTCTATTACTAGTCAATCCCAATTGATCACACACTTCTAAGAACCAGATGAACACTTCCTGAATCCCAGTGAAACCGACAGTCACTAATGCTTGAATGACCTCACACTCAAGTCCTGAAGACCACAAGATAGATGTTCCAACTAATACCTTGGTGAAGAGCTACTTCCCTTGGCGCTTAGTCCAACAATCACTAACGGTTGCTAAAACCACTGAATCCTGACAATGCTGAATAAACCCTCTGTGGGACCCTATCCGCAGACCTCCCACATAATACCTCTTTTCCAAAGGTGTTCCAAACAAGCTTCCCGCTCTCGAGCTCTAGAAATCATTCTCTACAGGATCTGCACCATTACTCACTTACCAGCTCAAATGCTCACAGTTGAACTGCAGCAGCTGAAACTACCTATGCTCTAAAACGGGCTACAAACTACTTCCAAGACATAGTATACAATCCCAAAAGTGCGATAGATCGCACAATCAATCCTTGTCGTCCGATACAAGAGATCCAAGGCAAACTGGACCTCATAAATACTTATGCCACATCGACCCACCTGCACTCACCGGCGCTGAAATAATGTTGCCTATTCTTGTAACCAACTGACCCCGAGCTGGAATACAACCTGATCCTAGGGTCATAAGTCTGCTCACTCCTTCGAGCTCGAAAACTGAGAGGGCACAATCCTTGCTCTACAAAACGACAATCCGATCCCTCAATAAACCATTCCCCTTCCAATTGCAAAACGCTAGCTGAACATAATCATCACTCCCTTCCGGAGTTCCCGCAACTCAAATTCGGCCTCGAGCAAACCCCCAAGCCTCAAATATAGAAACCCATATGCTAGCCTCTCCTGCTCAACCCGCGAAAATATAACAAGTACAGATTATCTTCCTGATCCCAATAACTGAATCCCTCTGCTCATCAGAATATGTACCAGTGACAAGTCCCAGTACCGGAAGCTCGACTAGCTCCTCTCCATGCCGTCGTTACAGCTACGGAAGCATCTGCGGAAGCCATCTCAGCAATGGCTGCATGGTGTTCGACAAAATACTCAACCATGGCGGTCTTGAAAGACCCAAACATCTCTGGAATCTATCCCCGAACGATCTTGATCGCCTCCCCCAGATGATCTCCCTGACACGATCCTCTAACAATACTGGCATTTCCTAGCTGCCAGTTCTCGATCCTGATCCAGATCCGGTCTCAAGACGTCTCGAATAATCCATACCATAACAGGGAACCAACTTCCAACTAAACCCCAGGGGTTGTGACTTCTTTGCTACGCATATGAGTCCTGTGCTTTCAGTAGTACGGGCCTATACTACCTTCCACACCTACCCATATTTGTCTCAAGTATCACCACAACACCCTAACAATATACATAGACATAGTGAGCACTTAATCCTCACTCCTAGAGGAAAGCTAAATATCTCATAATTGACCTACCGATCCCCTGCAATCCAACCATCCATGAAACTTCCACCAACCTTGCAGCACTAAGGTATGCTAGTCATACATAACGCTGGACCCTATAGACTTTCGAATATCCAATCCTACCCTAAGCCCCCAATCAAACAAGAATAGAACATAAGGCCAAATCAAACATTCTCAGGCTATAAGATCTTAGTTATGTATAACCATGATGCATACACTAAACAACTATAGTAATGATGTCAATCTCATATAAAGGAAACCCTAGGCTAGCAGGCATCATGTAATCAGGCAATTCAATTCTACAATTACTGAAGATCCCTAGCCTAGTACTAGCATGCTGTTCTAACATATCACAATATCAAATAACCGTATGGTATTTTGGGGTCTACTTACTGGCTCTGGTTGATCGTACACTTCGCATCCTCTTTTACTTATTTTGAAAACCATTTAAAATCATTTTGAAAATCTTTCCTTGATTTGAGACTGGATTCACACGAGTGTTCCTCCAATTCACTCAAACCAAGGCTCTGATACCAACTTGTAACACCCATAAAATTCGAGCCAATTTAAAACTTTTTAAATCATTTAAAACCCTTCAATTATTACAATTTGTTTTCAAAATAGTTTATACATCAGAGTTCCCAGAAATCATAATCATTAATCGAGGAAGTGTATGGTCGCGCCTTCGCTTTCCCGCGGCCATCCGCTGAACCTGAAACAATAAACTGAAACTGTAAGCCCGAAAGCTTTGTGAATTACCCCCAAAATACCCATACACACAATAATACACATAAAATAACAACAACATATTATGGGTCCAGTCAACCATCGAGTTGGAATACCCCAGGCCCTCAACCAACCTGTTGGAATGCCAACATACTATGGGTCCAATCATCCTTGGGATGGAATACCTAGGCCCACAACCAACAGGTTGGAATGCCCACATACGATGAGTCCAATCATCCTCGGGATGGAATACTCATGGCCCACAACCAATAGGTTGGAATGCCCAGGTCTATTGGCTTTCACACAAAGCACATAAGCCTCAACCGCCAAACAAACATGTGCACAGATAACAGTCTATAGACAGACAAACCGATCTAACAGATCATAACAACATAACAACATCCTATCTACCCAGATACTGATCTAGCGGATCATAACAACATATATCATCCTATCTATCAGGATACCGATCTAACAGATCATAACAACATATAACACCCTATCTACCAGGATCCCGATCTAACAGATCATAACAACATATAACATCCTATTTACCAGGATACCAATCTAACATATCATAACAACATATAACATTCTATCTACCAGGATCCCGATCTAACAGATCATAACATCATATAACATTAGGATAACAATCTGAAAAGGGTCGGCCTTGGTGCCTTAGACCCTTAAGTATAGTGAGGATAACTCACCTTGCAACTGACACGTTGAAGAGATAAGCTCAACTCTCGGATCATATTCACAAACTCCACCACCTATATCCACCATAGAACCTTATCCATAAATTTCCAATTTCCCAAAATGCCCCCAGAAGTCAACTAGTCAACCCTTGGTCAAAGCCCAAGTCAATGGTCAAGGTCAACAGTCCATGTTGACCTCAACTCGTCGAGTACAACTATCCACTCGTCAAGTTCCTTGAATAACTCTTCAACTCTCCAAGTCACTAAGTGACTCGTCGAGTTCCTAATGTGTGCGGCTGAAAACTCCTTGGCCAACTCATCGAGTTTCCCTTGCAACTTGCCAAGTCACTAAGTGACTCATGCTTGATTTGCCTCCCACTGTCTCCTTGGCTTATGAGTTCTCGCTCTCAGAAAACTCCTCTCCTCGCAACGAAGACTACATTGTCCTTCGGTCTATAGAAGAGATATCCAAAGGATTTCTGCGGGTAGCCGATGAAAATACATCGCTCACTACGAGGTTCGAGCTTGTCGTGAGTATCTCGTCTTACGAAAGCCTCACAACCCCAAACCTTGATATGTGCCAACGAGGGAGCTTTCCCTGTCCATATTTCGAGAGGTGTTTTGGCAACCTTCTTAGTAGGGACTCGGTTAAGGATATGGGCGGCAGTCTCTAAGGCATACCCCCAAAAAGAGATAGGTAGTGAAGCATGACTCATCATAGAGCGAACCATGTCTAACAAGGTTCGATTACGCCTTTCTGCCACACCATTCAGCTGCGGTGTCCTAGGAGGCGTCAATTGCGAAACTATTCCACACTCCTTGAGATAATCGTGGAATTCAAGACTTAGGTACTCTCCTCCTCGATCGGATCGAAGCATCTTGATTTTCCTGCCCAATTGATTCTCCACTTCATTCTTGAACTCTTTGAACTTTTCAAAAGTTTCTGACTTTTGCTTGATTAAGTAGATATACCTATATCTACTATAGTCATCGGTAAAAGTCACATAGAAACGGTTCCCATCCTTCGTGGTTGATCTAAACGGTCCACATAATCGGTATGTATTAGGTCCAATAGACCCTCACCCCTTTCACATGTACTTGTGAAGGGTGACTTAGTCATCTTTCCAAGTAAACAAGACTCGCATGTGTCATCTTCCCTAAGGTCGAATGACTCCAACACTCCATCCTTTTGGAGTTGGGCTATGCGCTTCTTGTTGACATGTCCAAGACGACAATGCCACAAGGATGCTCTATCCATACCATTGGAAGAATCCATGCATAAAACATCATTTCCTAAGTTATCTACAATCATAACAGTTTCATAAATTCCATTACATGGTATAGCTTCAAAATATAAGACACCATTTAGATAAGCAAGAATAGAACCATTCTCATTGTTAAAAGAAAATCTAAAACCTTGTCTAAACAAACCATGAAATGAAATGATGTTTCTAGCCATTTCTGGCGAATAGCAACAATTGTTCAAATCTAAAGATAAACCATTCCTAAGCACTAAAGAATACACTCCAATCTTGGTCACAGGTGACGATCTTCTGTTCCCCATGATTAGATTTATTCTTCCATGCTCCACATCCCTATTTCTTCTTAGTCACTGCAATTCAGAACAAATATGGTAACCACAACCGGTATCAAGGACCCAAGAAATAGCATGAGATGAATCATTAGATTTAATTGTATAAATACCTGCGAAAAATGGCTTGATCTTCCCTTCCCTTATGGCTTGCAGGTAGTCTGGGCAACTTCTCTTCCAATGCCCTATTTTATGGCAATGATGGCGCTCTGCCTCCTTAGGGTTAGGACAGGGTTTAGCAGGATCAACTTTGGTCCCACTAGAAGAGGAACCATCTCGGGACTTTCCTTTGGGGTGGCTCTTAGACGGACCCTTCCTCTTCTTGCCTCTTCCTTGCCCAATGGCCAAAACAGGAGCAGCGGTTGGATTGGGAGTGGGTGCAACAGACTTGTCCTTTAGGTTGCTTTCAGCAACCCTAAGGAGACCTTGGAGCTTGCTTAGGGTGACCTCTTCCTTGTTCATGTGGTAGGTCATCCTAAATTGATTGTAACACGGAGGCAAAGAGTGAAGCACCATGTCGATCGCCAAGTCTTCCCCAAAGTCAACATTCAACTTGCGAAGACGATCGACATACCTTTGCATCTTTTGCAGGTGCACGGTAAGAGATTCTCCATGACCCATTTTAGCGGAAATCATGTTTGTGAAAATCTCGTAACGCTCTTGCCTCGCGTTTTGGTGGTATCTCTCCAACAAGTCTTGGTGCATTTCGTACGGATACATGTCCTCATAGGACTTTTGGAATTCGGCATTCATGGTGGCTATCATGATGCAATGTACCTTCGTTGCATCACGCTCGTGAGTTTCAAAAGCGGTCATTTCAGCCGGAGTAGCGATTTCTGGGTTGATTTTCTCGAGCTTCTCATCGAGGACATACTCCTTGTCCTCATAGCGAGCAATTGTGCGAATGTATCTTATCTATTCGCTAAAGTTCGTCCCATCGAAAGTGACCTTTTGACAAAGGCTCATCAATGTGAATGAACTAGCAGCAGCGTTGTTTGCGTTTGACATCTACAAATAGAAAGGACAAAGATAGATTAGAATATGAATCCCTAATTATCACCCAATAAGAAAAATTAGGGCTAGGATCCAACAACAATATTTACATATTAGAAAAGGGATGCCGTAATCCAACATGCAAATAGTATGAAGGTAAGTGAATGACGATTCACTAATTCTCCACCATAAAAACATAACTTTAAGTTCTAAATGTATTGAGAATTCCTAGGTTTGGAAGGGATTCATTGAAACTTTTCAATGACATGTTTAAATCTCGATATGCCCCTCTCGTTTGTGACTGGGATACCGAGGATCACAAAGTGGGTGTGAATTACCATGCAAATTCACATGGTGCCTTCATTGTAACGATCACCTATTCGATGTGTCGGTAAACCACACACGCTCCATCAAACTATGATAAACAATGAATCACCCTTTGCCACCTTTGCTTAGAATCAATTAGTGTGCCGGTAAACCACACGCGCTCCACTAACTTCTTAGCAAGGGTGCAAAGTGTAATTTCATGGGATTGCATCAATTCACTTTTCCTAAAGTAACTAAGATTGGGAAATTTTTGAAAAACATGTAGTTACTTTGTATTTCATATTATACTTTTAATGAAGAGATGAGGTTTCCCTATCTTACCCGTTCGGCTAACGACCCTCCACCGATCAAGCAAGCGGTGGGTGTGAGTGTACACCCATTAAGCGCCATTTTATAGGCAGCAACCTTATACCCACCTTATAGACCGACTTTGTGAATGAGCCTACTAACGGTAAGACTAGCATTTTGATTATACATATATATATATATATATATATATATATATATATATATATATATATATATATCAATCTTGTAATACTATATTAGTATAGGGTTGGATTTTAAACTTGTAAAATTCTAGGGTTTGAAATTTAAATTGTCAAAATTAAACTTTTAATCACAAAACATAAATTTCAAAACTTGAGGGCAAGTTTTAAACTTTTAAAACATAGAGGATCAAATAACCAATAATCTTAATTAACAATTAATTCCATAATTATCCATATTTGATTTATTTAATGATTTCTTGCAAAACAATTTACCAATTAAAATAAAATAATTAATCAATTATCACATAAGGAAACAAATATTTTATTAATTGATAAATATCTTCAATTAGGTCAAGAATATACTCATATATATATATCATAAAATCGGATTTATATTGATCTAATATGATTAAGGCAAGTATCTCAAAGATAAACAGCAAGAAATCCCGAAGTTTCCTTTTTCTGACACTCGAACTCGCCGAGTACCCAGATGGACTCGTCGCGTTGAGCCTACTCGCCGAGTACCACCATGGGACTCACCGAGTTCATCAGCCAGAGGACAAAAAAACGATTTTTTCAGCAACAAACAAGCAATCAAAGTATCAATTTAATAGAAACCAATCTAGTCTCTGATACCACTATTGGGTTTTGGCCATATGAACATTCCTATGTGCACATGCAACCCTAATGCTTGGATCTAGGTTTCTCTAATTGAACATACATTGAATCCAAGACTTCTAATGGCTAATAGACTATAATAACAATATGAAATCAAAGATTAGAAGTTTACCTTGAATTACTTGCTTGATCTTCTTGTCCTTGAGGCTTTAGAGTCACAATTGTCACTCCTCTAATGGCTTACAAACACCAACTAGCAAGAAGATGATTTAGGAGAGAGGAGAGAGGAGGAAGAAATCGGCCAGGGTTTTCTTAGAGACAAGTGTACCGAATTCCCTCAGCCCTAGGGGTCTATTTATACTTGTAAGGCTCCTAGGGTTTCACCCTTAAACCCTAATTGGATAACTTAAGCCCTAAGCAATCCAAATCCTTTCCATGATAAGCCTTGGACGATTTTATGGCTATCCTTAGCCCTAGAAATCGTCCACCTCTTATCCATAAAGGATATATAGCCCAAAGTGCAACTATCAAACAATTGACAGTTTATACCCCTTTATTTAATTAATCTCTATAAGTCACCAAATTAATTCCCAATTAATTTATGACTTATATTAATCAAATAACAATATTATTATTCCTTATATTATACTTATAATATATTAATAATATTCCTTCTCTCATTATAAATCATCCTGTCAAGTTGCTATGGTGAAGGCAACCCAAAAGGACCATGCACAACCGGGTCAAATACTTGCCTAATATAGTTGTAGTCTTAGACACTATTCCAACACCTTTAACTCGTGCTTTTAGGGTGTTTGGTTTCTATCTGTACACACTGATGGAGTTTTACGTATTCGAGATCCTAGGATATGTTTTACTGTGGTAACATGTGATACATTTTGAGCTTTGATATTACTTTATGAGACATGTTGTGTTTGAAAAATGAAAAATTGTTTTGAAAATTTACGTCATTACACCTGACTAGAGCTTCAACCTGGTTCCCCAATTTTTGCTGTCAAGTACCAAGAAGACGTGTTCCTTATGCTGGGGAGTTTTACCGAATCCCTAATCAACACAACCCTCAAACCAAGCAGCTACTAGGGCATCCATTCTCTTTGTCGGATTGTGAAACTTATCCCCATTTCAAAACCTTTCCCACTTCCGCATTCCGGGGTAACTCTCCCCGACTTAGATTCGACTAAGCCTTCATAATACATGAAAACTGGAGGATTCCCAACCCTTCTCACTTCCCAATGATCGATCCGATGACAACCAACTCTTTCCCACTAGTGCTCTATTACTAGTCAATCCCAATTGATCACACACTTCTAAGAACCAGATGAACACTTCCTGAATCCCAGTGAAACCGACAGTCACTAATGCTTGAATGACCTCACACTCAAGTCCTGAAGACCACAAGATAGATGTTCCAACTAATACCTTGGTGAAGAGCTACTTCCCTTGGCGCTTAGTCCAACAATCACTAACGGTTGCTAAAACCACTGAATCCTGACAATGCTGAATAAACCCTCTGTGGGACCCTATCCGCAGACCTCCCACATAATACCTCTTTTCCAAAGGTGTTCCAAACAAGCTTCCCGCTCTCGAGCTCTAGAAATCATTCTCTACAGGATCTGCACCATTACTCACTTACCAGCTCAAATGCTCACAGTTGAACTGCAGCAGCTGAAACTACCTATGCTCTAAAACGGGCTACAAACTACTTCCAAGACATAGTATACAATCCCAAAAGTGCGATAGATCGCACAATCAATCCTTGTCGTCCGATACAAGAGATCCAAGGCAAACTGGACCTCATAAATACTTATGCCACATCGACCCACCTGCACTCACCGGCGCTGAAATAATGTTGCCTATTCTTGTAACCAACTGACCCCGAGCTGGAATACAACCTGATCCTAGGGTCATAAGTCTGCTCACTCCTTCGAGCTCGAAAACTGAGAGGGCACAATCCTTGCTCTACAAAACGACAATCCGATCCCTCAATAAACCATTCCCCTTCCAATTGCAAAACGCTAGCTGAACATAATCATCACTCCCTTCCGGAGTTCCCGCAACTCAAATTCGGCCTCGAGCAAACCCCCAAGCCTCAAATATAGAAACCCATATGCTAGCCTCTCCTGCTCAACCCGCGAAAATATAACAAGTACAGATTATCTTCCTGATCCCAATAACTGAATCCCTCTGCTCATCAGAATATGTACCAGTGACAAGTCCCAGTACCGGAAGCTCGACTAGCTCCTCTCCATGCCGTCGTTACAGCTACGGAAGCATCTGCGGAAGCCATCTCAGCAATGGCTGCATGGTGTTCGACAAAATACTCAACCATGGCGGTCTTGAAAGACCCAAACATCTCTGGAATCTATCCCCGAACGATCTTGATCGCCTCCCCCAGATGATCTCCCTGACACGATCCTCTAACAATACTGGCATTTCCTAGCTGCCAGTTCTCGATCCTGATCCAGATCCGGTCTCAAGACGTCTCGAATAATCCATACCATAACAGGGAACCAACTTCCAACTAAACCCCAGGGGTTGTGACTTCTTTGCTACGCATATGAGTCCTGTGCTTTCAGTAGTACGGGCCTATACTACCTTCCACACCTACCCATATTTGTCTCAAGTATCACCACAACACCCTAACAATATACATAGACATAGTGAGCACTTAATCCTCACTCCTAGAGGAAAGCTAAATATCTCATAATTGACCTACCGATCCCCTGCAATCCAACCATCCATGAAACTTCCACCAACCTTGCAGCACTAAGGTATGCTAGTCATACATAACGCTGGACCCTATAGACTTTCGAATATCCAATCCTACCCTAAGCCCCCAATCAAACAAGAATAGAACATAAGGCCAAATCAAACATTCTCAGGCTATAAGATCTTAGTTATGTATAACCATGATGCATACACTAAACAACTATAGTAATGATGTCAATCTCATATAAAGGAAACCCTAGGCTAGCAGGCATCATGTAATCAGGCAATTCAATTCTACAATTACTGAAGATCCCTAGCCTAGTACTAGCATGCTGTTCTAACATATCATAATATCAAATAACCGTATGGTATTTTGGGGTCTACTTACTGGCTCTGGTTGATCGTACACTTCGCATCCTCTTTTACTTATTTTGAAAACCATTTAAAATCATTTTGAAAATCTTTCCTTGATTTGAGACTGGATTCACACGAGTGTTCCTCCAATTCACTCAAACCAAGGCTCTGATACCAACTTGTAACACCCATAAAATTCGAGCCAATTTAAAACTTTTTAAATCATTTAAAACCCTTCAATTATTACAATTTGTTTTCAAAATAGTTTATACATCAGAGTTCCCAGAAATCATAATCATTAATCGAGGAAGTGTATGGTCACGCCTTCGCTTTCCCGCGGCCATCCGCTGAATGTGAAAAAATAAACTGAAACTGTAAGCCCGAAAGCTTTGTGAATTACCCCCAAAATACCCATACACACAATAATACACATAAAATAACAACAACATATTATGGGTCCAGTCAACCATCGAGTTGGAATACCCCAGGCCCTCAACCAACCTGTTGAAATGCCAACATACTATGGGTCCAATCATCCTTGGGATGGAATACCTAGGCCCACAACCAACAGGTTGGAATGCCCACATACGATGAGTCCAATCATCCTCGGGATGGAATACTCATAGCCCACAACCAATAGGTTGGAATGCCCAGGTCTATTGGCTTTCACACAAAGCACATAAGCCTCAACCGCCAAACAAACATGTGCACAAATAACAGTCTATAGACAGACAAACCGATCTAACAGATCATAACAACATAACAACATCCTATCTACCCAGATACTGATCTAGCGGATCATAACAACATATATCATCCTATCTACCAGGATACCGATCTAACAGATCATAACAACATATAACACCCTATCTACCAGGATCCCGATCTAACAGATCATAACAACATATAACATCCTATTTACCAGGATACCAATCTAACATATCATAACAACATATAACATTCTATCTACCAGGATCCCGATCTAACAGATCATAACATCATATAACATTAGGATAACAATCTGAAAAGGGTCGGCCTTGGTGCCTTAGACCCTTGAGTATAGTGAGGATAACTCACCTTGCAACTGACACGTTGAAGAGATAAGCTCAACTCTCGGATCATCTTCACAAACTCCACCACCTATATCCACCATAGAACCTTATCCATAAATTTCCAATTTCCCAAAATGCCCCCAGAAGTCAACTAGTCAACCCTTGGTCAAAGCCCAAGTCAATGGTCAAGGTCAACAGTCCATGTTGACCTCAACTCGTCGAGTACAACTATCCACTCGTCAAGTTCCTTGAATAACTCTTCAACTCTCCAAGTCACTAAGTGACTCGTCGAGTTCCTAATGTGTGCGGCTGAAAACTCCTTGGCCAACTCGTCGAGTTTCCCTTGCAACTTGCCATGTTCATGCGTGCCAACAACCGGGAAAATCCTAACTGACTCGCCGAGTCCACGACAATGTTCATCGGACTCGTCGAGTCCCTTCAGTCCATTTTCCATTTAGATGTTTTTTAAGCCATCTTAAGGTTCTATATTGTAGATCCGGCTTCTCAAGGCATGTTTATCACGTAAAGTTGCAAACTTTAATTGCATGCAAGGCTCTAAAGTCTTATACTGACAAAACTAAGCTTGCAATGGAGTTTCACACTTAAGGAGGGGTTCATACTTGCAAAAGCTGATAGCTTTATGGACTTAGAGACCCAAGAAAGTTCAAATCTGAAGTCACAACTTCAGATTTGAGCTCATGCCAAGAATAGCTTCATAATATGCTAGAAAAGTCCAAATCTTTAACCAAATGAGATCTAGAATGAAATGAGGTCAAGGTAACGAATTGATACCTTCCAAAAGATGCCAACTGAGGTAGATATCAGATCCCTACATGTTCCTTGCTTCTAGCGACTTTCTCTCCAAGCTCTCCTTACAAAGATCCTCCTTCCAAAGCTTAAAACACATAAGAATGATGCACACACACGGATTAGGGTTTATGGACTATCAAGAGGCTGTAAGTGGAGGATGAGGAGGCCAATGATCCTTTAAATAGGGTGCAAAACTCCGAAATTTAGGGTTTCATCCTCCAGCTCCTACTCGTCGAGTCCCTTCTTGGACTCGGCGAGTAGGTCACTTAAACACGTGGACCAGCCCGCTGCTACTCGACGAGTCAGGCAACCAGCTCGTCGAGTAGAACTTGAAATCATGAGAAATTATAACCATAAATTGATACTCGAGAATCGGGGCGTGACAATCAAACATACAATAGGCCACGCGTAACACCGATTGGGCCTCGCCTGACATCGAGCCCCACTCGGAACAGATCTATCAATAATATGAGATGGGCCCCGCCTCATCACATTCATCAGGACCTGCCCGACATTCGTACAGACACTTAAAGCACATACATGTATCACTAAGATAGATAACATATAATAAACTTATCAGGCCCCACCTGGCATTAGGCCCCGCCCGATTTACATATCTTATATTACACAAGCGAGAGTCACACAGACGACTAGCGTCCTAATCCTAATAAATCATGGGCTGGAATTGGTGCATTTGACCTGCCAAGGACAATGAGGAAACTCGCCTCAAGCTGCTGAATATCTCAGATAAAAGCTCAGACTGCTGATCCGGAAAATCCCCACGCTAACCAATCAAATAAAGCCAATTAATAAGTGGGCCATAAACCAAAACTATGAATCTCATTCAATTGTCCAACTCCCAATGTAAAAGACCATTTTAGCCTTTCATCACTTGGCCCAAAACCAAAGCCCAATCCAATAGCTCCAAAAGCCCTATAACCTTAAATCCTTAATAGTACCTAAAGCCCATTATGGGCCCAATCCAAGGAGGCCTAATGCCAAACAATAGCCCAAAGTCCAGAAATGATCTAATACCATAGAAGTTTAAGGTCCAAGCCCAATCAATACAGAACCCATTTAATCCAAGCCCATCACTTTATTGGCCCACTAGGTAGCGTACGCTTGGTGTACCTAGCTTGTACACCCAACATATGCGATTGATCTAGAAACGGGGCTCGCACCCAGTACGCACAATGTATTGGCCGGACTCCATGTTCTTTCTCAAAAGTCTTAACTACTTAAGAACTTAACATCCAATTCTCGAATCAACATCATATTAAGGCCTTAAACCATAAAGTCGAAGACTTTAAGCCTTTGCATGGCTAAAAACATTCCATAGACCAATTCTAGCACTTTAGCTCCATTAAGAAGAAAATTAATCTTGAATGGTTGAACTAAACCATCAAGCTATCATTTTTATGTACAAGGGACCTCAAAAAAAATCCTAGATCTATCATCACAAGCAAGGCTTAAAGGACCCAAAAAAAATGCACAATTAAGGCCCTAAACTAGATCTATCATAAGGAACCATTAAGTTAGGAGCTTTATACCTCAAATAGATTGCAAAGTTGATGAAGATCGTGGATCTTCAAGTTCGAAGTCCACCAAAGCTTCACCACCAAGCTTCACTTCCTTTAAGGACCCAAAAACCACTTCAAAATCATACAATGCCTCACAAAAGCTCAAATGAGGCTAGGGTTTCGTTCTTAGGGTGTGGAGAGGTGGAGGTTGACCATAGGATACTCCTAAGGCAACATAAGTTGATTAAATAGAGGACAAACCCTAAAAATTAGGGTTTGCCCCTACTTAGCGTACGCCCAGCGTACGTAGGTGCCTCCACGTGCAACCCTCAAGCCAATACGCCTAACGTACTTGGATAGGGTCCAAAATGAATGGAATTTAGAAATTAAGGGTTAAAAGGAACCCTCGATGATGAAGTCTGCTGCGGTAAATAACCCCAGATAATGCTCCCTCATCTCGTCCTCAGGCTCCCACGTCCATTATGAACCCTTGCGGTGCTGCCACTACACCTTCACCAACTCGACAACCTTGTTCCTCAAGGTTTTCATCTTTCTGTCAAGAATTGCCACCCGTCTCTTGATATAGTTCAGACGATCATCCACCTGAATATCCTCCAATGGAACCACTGCAGAATCATCAACCAAAAATTTCCACAACTGAGAGACATGAAACATGCTATGGATCTAACTAAGCTTCTCAGGAAGATCCAATCGATAAGCAATCTGGCCTACCCATGCCAAAACCCTGAAAAGACCAATGTACATAGGGTCCACTTTTCCCCTCTTCCTGAATCGGATGACACCTTCAAGAGAACCATATCCCCAACCTGGAACTCTAGATATGATCGACGTTTGTCGGCATAGCTCTTCTGCAGACTCTAAGCTGTCTGGAGTCTACCCCGAACCTAATGAATCAGTTAGGTAGTCTTGACTACCACTTCAGTACTCCCCATGAATCGCTGACCAACCTCACCTTAACATATCATGGTCTTGCACTTCCTCCCATAGAGCATCTCAAAAGGATGTCAATCAATGCTGGCGTGATATCTGTTGTTATATGAAAACTCCACCAAAGGGAGATACGTATCCCAAATCTCACCGAAATCTAATACACATGCCCGTAACATGTCCTCTAAGGTCTGGATAGACCCCTCACTATGTCTGTCAGTTTGCAGGTGGAATGCCATGCTGAAATGCAGAGGAGTACCCAACTCATCATGAAACCTCTTCCAAAACCTAGAAGTAAACTGTATGTCCCTGACTGAAACCACTGAAACCGACACCCCATGCCGTGCCACAACCTCCTTGATATAAATGTCAGCCAACTTCTCGGCAAAGATGCTCCACTGAATCGGAATGAAATGCGCTCTTTTGGTCAATCTATCCACGATGTCTCATATCAAATCTACTCTGCACGCTGTCTGTGGCGATTTTATATTGAAATCCATGGTAATCTCTTCCCATTTCGATACAGGAATGTCTAGTGGCTGCAACTTTCTGTGAGGTCGCTGATGTTCGATGTTGACTTGACTACAAGTCAAGCACCTCTCCACATACCAAGCCACATCCCGTTTCATACATGACCACTAATAGTCGAGCCGGAAATCCCTATACATCTTTCTTACTTTGGGATGGATAGATAACCTCAACTTGTGTGCCTCCTCGATTAGAACATGACATGCACCACCCCAATAAGGAACCCACACCCTCCGATGGAGAGTCAATAACCCTCGACTATCATAATCAAAGGAAGCCACCTGACCCACAATGCGCTCACGCTTTCGATGCTCTTCCTTCATAGCCTCAACCTGAGACTCTCAAATCTGCTCCAAGAGTGGAGTAATCACTGTCATTCTCAAACATATATCCCTAATCGGAGCCGCGGCTGAGAGCATCGACCACCACATTGGCTTTCCCCGGATGGTAAAGGATCTCACAATCATAATCCTTCACCACATCCAACCACCTACGCCGCCTCATGTTTGGATTCAGTTGGTCTATCAAATACCTCAGGCTCTTGTGATCTGTGTAGATAGTACGACGGACCCCATAGAGTTAATGTCGCAAAATCTTGAGGGAAAACACCACAACCCTAACTCCAAGTCATGTGTCAGATAATTCGTATCATGAGGCTTCAACTACCTTGAAGCGTAATCAATAATGCGACCCCTCTGCATTAGAACTGCACCCAAAACCTGTTATTGACGCATCACAATAAACCACAAAATCCTCAAAACCCTCAGGCAGGGTCAGAATCGATGCCTCACATAATATCTATCTCAAGGTCTCAAAAGCCACCTGTTGCTCAGGCCCCCAACGAAAAGTGTCAGTCTTCTCCGTCAATCGGGTAAGAGAAACAACTATCTTAGAGAAATCCTGAATGAATCTCCGATAGTTACCTGCCAAACCAAGGAACCTCCTAATCTCAGATGGAGACTTCAGAACTTCCCATCTCATCACCACCTCGACCTTGGTCGGATCGACCAAAATACCGTTCTAGTTGACAAGGTGCCCCAGAAACTGCACCTCGGTCAACCAGAACTCACACTTGGAGAACTTCACATACAATATCTCCCTCCTCAGTGTCTCGAATACCTCCATCAAATGCTCCTCATGCAACTCCTGGGTATTGGAATAGACCATGTTGTCATCAATAAACATAGTCACAGATCGATCCAACATAGGCATGCATGCGCGCTTCATGAGGTCCATGAACGCGACAAGAGCATTAGTGAGCCTAAAGGGTATCACCATGAACTCATATGTCTATAACAAGCCTGGAAGGCCGTCTTCTACACATCATCCTCTCTGAACCTCATCTAATGATATCCTGAACGTAGATCGATCTTGGAGAACCAAGATGCACCCTAAAGCTGGTCAAACAAGTCATCAATCCTCGGGAGTGGATAACGGTTTTTCACTGTTAGCTTATTCAGCTCCCCGTAGTCCATACACATCCGATGTGACCCATCTTTCTTCTTTACAAACAAGAACAAAGTTCCCCAAGGAGAACTACTCGACCAACTGAATCCTTTGTCTAACAGTTCCTGCAACTGTCTAGACAACTCCTGCGTCTCTAGGGGTGGTAAACGATAAGGTGCTTTGGCTATCGGAGTCGCACCGGGAACCAGGTCAATCTGAAACTCTGCTTGCCTCTTTGGAGGCACTCCAAGAAAGTCATCCGGGAACACATCTGGATATTCCCAAACAACCGACACATCATCCACATTCGCCTTGACCTTCTCCCTAATATCCATAACATAGGCGACAAATCCAAAACAACCCTGCTGAACATAAAACCGGTCCATGCTGAACACCCTCTCCCTGAATCACCAACTCTCTCCCTTTTAGGGTTCGAATACACACCAAATGCTGCTCACAATCAATCATTGCCCAATTAGGGCTCAACCAATTCATCCCTACACTAACCTTGCCACCACGTAGGGGAATAGGAACCAAATTAATTGGATACCGCTCGCTGAACAACTCTAGGACACAACCCCGATGAACCCTTGATACTTGTATCGGACGATCATCAACAATCTAGACCTCTAATGGACAATCCAGCTCCTCCAGAGCATCAAGAAACCTCTTGCTAAGCGCAAGAGATACAAAAGATCGGATAGCCCTCGAATCAAACCATACCAAGGCAAAGATACCGTTCACAAGGAACAATCCTAAAACAAAACACACAAATATAAGCATAAAATCAACATAAATAAAGAGGTAAGGAGAAGATACATACCCGTGACCACATCAGGTGCTGCACGAGCCTCCTCGGCTGTCAGCTGAAAAGCCCTACTCCTCACAACAGGCACATCTGCCTTGCCCTACCAGCCATCGGTAATCCGTAAAGTTGTTGGAGCGGGTGCTACCACTGGTCCCGTTACTGCCAAAATCGAGCAATTGGCCTTCTTATAGCCCCTCTGGGTGGTAGTGGTTATGGCAGTGCAATCCTTGCTGAAGTCACAAGTATTGCCACACTTGAAGCATCCAAAACCACCCACCCTGCACTCCCCATCGTGTGTCTTGCCATACTTGTTACAACGGCCCCGACCCTGATAGCCTCTCGATCTCGAATTAATCGAAAACCTTAGGCCTTTTTTCTGAACTCCCTGAACCCTGAACATGATAGGGCTTCCTCTTCCTCTTTATCTCCAAGTCAATCTCTCTCTCTCTCTCTCTATATATATATATATATATATATATATATATATATATATATATATATATATATATCTATCTATCTATCTATCTATCTATCTCTAGCTCTCACAATCATATCCTCTAGTGTCCTGCAACTGGATCGGGTCACAAATTTCCGAATATCACTCCTCAACATCTCATGGTATCTCGCCTTCTTCATCTCCTCATCTGCCACATACTGCGGATCCAACAACGCGCTCTCACAGAACATAGCGTTGATCTCAGCCACCGTCTCAATAGTCTGGCGAAGGTCCTAAAACTCCCCCGCCAACTACTACACCTCAATCACCGATGCAAACTCAGCTCGAAATCTCGTCACAAATTTATCCCATGTCATGGAATCAACCACCTCATCCCTACAGTGCGTTCAACCTCCTCCCACCAATCTCGAGCTCTGTCTTTCAGAAGACAGGAAGCAAGTCTAACCTTTTCCCCATCAGGACAACTACTAGTGCGGAAGGCATTAGCGACATCCCCTAACCAACGCCTACTCGCGATTGAGTCCTTCTCCTCGAAGAACTCCAGATCCCCACATGCCCAAAACTCACGGAAACTCAACGTGCGAGCACCCATAAATGCCGCCATCTCAGAACGAAAGGTGCCCAAGCGCTCCTCCAGAACCTCCATAATACCCTCCTCGGTCGTTCCAAAGATCACAAGAGTCTACTCAAGTATGCTAAGGGTGATCTCGGATAAAATGAACTCCCACATCGGCCCATCCAACGGTCCGGTCCTAGAGCCCAAACCAGAACCACTGTCAGAACCTCCTCGTGTGGCCACCATACTAAAAATAGACCATAAAAATCATCAGAACATACATATATACATAACGAGGAGTCCCAAAACCTACAAGCTTCCCGGTATCATCGTGACTTCCCTTGAATCAAGTACGGATCCTATGCTTTCAGTAGTACGGGCCCATACTACATTCCACATCTATCCGTACTTTCCTCAAGGTTTGACCCGAATCCTCCAAGTTACTTCCCTTATCAATTACTACAATCCATAAGAAACCAATGCTCCCAACACCAAATCTCTTCCTAGTTTTCCTAGGGCAATCACCACACCACTCTCCGCCATCAGCTGTAAAAGGAAATCCCCTAACACCCTTTAACTAGCTCATAAATACTATTACACGTAACTGACACCAGATAATTCTTCGAATAAAAGGTCTCACACTACAACGGTTGGACTCAGACAAGTGCTGCGTAATAGAGTTAAAATCTAACCCTCTAAAATTTTCTAGTCTTAATAACATGTAACTGAACATATTCGTTTACCAGTTAGCTGAAGTTAATTGGAACTCCTAAAAGCACAGAGCAAGTAACATTCAGACATCGAGTAATAAAAAACAAGCATAACCTAATAAAGCCATCCTATCACTGATTGATTAGTACTAGAATGCAAGTCTATAAGCCCATACAACAGGAATACAAAGACATCTCTTCTAGTATTCTATCATGCAATCCTGAGCAGATCCTTAGCCCAAATCTAGCATGCGTTTCACAGATTCACAATTCAAAGCATAACATAAAACATGTATGGGTATTTTGGGATAACTTACTTGAGCTCAGTTGATTGCATGCACCACACCTCTTTCTTTCATTGGAAAATTCTTTTTATAAAACATTATTTTATGAAAAATCTACCAAATCCTTGGTTTGAGTTCAGACATACCCGAGAGTATGACTGAATCTCTCAAAGCAAAGCTCTGATACCAACTTGTAACGTCCCAAAATTTAGAGTAAATTACACGAATGATCCCGATGATTTGGGGTAATTTGCATGTTTGGTCCCTAACTTATTCTTTTAACTCAGAAGGTCCCTACCGTTTGTTTTTGTTGCGCGCTTGGTCCATGTCTTATTTAAAATGACTATTTCAAAATTCTTACTTATTTTTACATGATTTGACTTTTGAGGTTTCATGGATTTGATTTTCGTATGTAGGTATAGTATTGAAGGGTCAGTTACTTATGGTGTTCTTCAGATACAAATCCACATAGATGTTGTTGAACCACAACCCAATCGGCCTAAACTTCAACTCAATCTTATTTAAGAAGTGTAAGAATTTAAACTCTCTTTGTTTTATACATATTTTTATCTTGTATTAGCTAGGAATGGTGAATACACGTAGTTTTGTACTTGTCAATTGCTTTTGAGAAAGATTGTTTATTAGTTTTTAATATGAAAAGATCTTTTTTGAGTATCCATCTTGTAATTTCATGAGTAAATAAACTTTGTATTAAATTATAAAGAATGTCCACATAATACACATGGTACGATTCCTTGGCGCTATTTGGCCTGAATAATACATAAATTTAATAAAAAAATAAAAAATATGTAAACATTAACTATGTTTTTTTTTTTCTATAAAAATGATGTGTAACAATCAAGATGATGATGTCAAGATCCACATGAACACTGTCGACCATGCAGTAAGTGCAAATGCTGCAGCTAAGTAACTCCACATTGTCAGAACTGAACATTCCTCTTGTCCCACATTGAACAATTGTGTCATTGTACCTTGCATACAAATCATTTATAATCTCAATTTCCTATTCAAATTTAGTCATTTATTTTAATAATATTTTGATCATGTGTCATATAATATATAATAAGATCATATAAGAATTGCTTACTGATATTCATGGCCGGTGGCACTGTGTACTGAATCAATAGCACAAAACTGAAAAGCGGATCATCAGGAAGTAATCCCAAACCAGAAGCTGTCTTGATCACAAAGATTCCAACTATGGGAAGAATCACAAATCGTACACAAATGATTGTGATGATGATAATAGGCCTAATGCTTGTCCTCCTCATACCTGTAATCATTATCAAATCAAATTACTTAAATTTTTAAAAAGTGATTTTTCATCACCACAATACAATTGCTTAAGAAGCTACCAACTTCAATTTCATGGTTGTTTACCTTGTATTAGGTTTCCTCCTAGTATAAGAGTGATACAAGGTATCGTTGCATCGCTGGATTTATAAAAAAAAAAATTAAAAATGTTAGATACATTATAAAAGCCAAAACAAAAGGTTCTTAATTAAACGGATACTAAATTCAACCAAAGACAAACAAGATTACCCAAGTAGAGTGACAGAATCTTGGATCACTCGTAATGGAGCATCATCACCAATCACAAGCTTTTTCAGCCATGGGGTTGCCCCGAATATCAGTCCTACAATCTGAGGATTGATATAATTAGATTATTACAAGTTTCTAGTAGACATATGTTTCATAAACAGATTCTCTGAAACTTACAGAACCAAGAGTTGGAGGAGCCATGAGTTTTTCCAATAATACATTGAGTATATCCACTAGTTTACCTGAGAAAGATTCGTCTTTCTTCTCATCCTTTTTTACACTCTGCACAAAATCCATGGACGCTAAAATTAACATTTCATACAACATAATTATCAATATATTGTCAGTTTAACACAAAAGGCTTACGGGTTGTATTTGTGTGTCTTCACTAGTCGCGTATGATAATGGCACAACTACATCAATATATTCTTGGCTTGTTCCATTTAGAAGGGAAGTTTTTTCATTTGCATTCAAGTCTTTGTTGGGTTCTTGTAGTAATTCCTCGACTTCTTTCATGTACTTTGAACATGAGCTTTTTATTAACTGGAAAGTGTATGTCCAAATGTATAAACTAGCCAACTGCATGCACCATAATCTTGAATTAGATGCCACTAATTAATGATGTCACAATTTTGGTAAAATTTAATGAAAAAAAAAAGTCGGCTCACCGCCATTGAGAATGATGAATATGAGAGTCCCTTGGATTTACAGATACTATGTTCTCCAAAAGGGCTGCCACCCTCCGTGCATATTGCAGGGACAATTATCAATAACATGTTTCCAAGATTTCCTACCATGGAAGATAACAATAAAAAATAAAAATCAGGAAAAATGACAATATGAATGCAAATTGTTCACTTCAATTGGTAGCGAAAATAACAAAGTTAAAGAGATTTTTCTTGTCCCCATGTGTTTATAAAAATATCAATAAAAATATACACAGTTAGTAAAGAGTTTGGTTTCATGAAGTTATATATACATATATAAACAAAATGAGAAATATATAAGTTATAAGTACCTGTGGAACACATAGCTATGAGTAGGCCCTCTAAATGTGGTTTTGGTTTAATTAGTTTTGCTGCAATCCACCCCAATATTCCTCCACAAAGAAATGTTATTCCAATATTTATTGGCATAAACCACCTACAAGATAATTTAAAACGCCATGATATATATACATAATCATCATTCTCAACATGCAAAATGAAATAAGCTCTTAATTACGTACCATGAGATAATGTCTTCGAGGGTGACTGTTTTTGCAAGACTAGCAAAAATAAGCGAGGGAGTAAACACCACGAAAACAATCTGCACAATTTAAAGCTTCCTTTTTTTTAGACTTCGTGTTTAACTATCACAAACAAAGTAATCTATAAAAGACTCATATATGTTTTATATTATAACAAGTAGTCAAGTACATACCTTATTTAGTGACTTTCGAGTGTCGCTAGAGAGAATATTGAAGTAATCGGTAGCCATAATTGCTCCTATTGCAGTCAGCAACAAGACCTCTAGTATTGGCATCGATGCCACCTCAAACAACGATAAAAATCCCATTTCCTGTGAATTGTTAACACTTAATTCTGAGCTTCGTTCTTATGTTTGCGTCTACTTTTTATTCACTTTTATATCATACAAGGGCGCGAAGGGTGTTGCTAATCAATGAAAGATCCTGGCAGATGTTGTTGGACCAAAAGCCAATTTGGATTTGAATTCAAAAGATTTTTAAACGACTTAATAAAAGAGTATCTTGAAATTTTGAGGAAACATTGAATGGAGGACAATATGATAAGGAAACGACAGAATAACATTAGCAAGTTGCTTTTGGATTCCAACCTTTAAAAAGTTAAAACATCAGAAAACAGATAGATCGAAGAGTCTTCTATGCACGCCGCCTATTATGAACTGATTTTACCCTTCTGCCCTCCACGAAGTCGGGGCTTCATATATAAAGCACATGCATAATGAATTTAATAATTAATAATGCTGGCTGGGATTTGGGAATTATAGTAACAGAATTTCTTTACGGATGCTGATTTATTGCTTTGTTATTTTACAAAATGTAACAACGCTTAATTCAAGATATGAATAGTGATTCTTATCTATTTAATTAAATTAGTAAAGACAAGACCAAGGTTTTAGAATTCGCTACTCTGTACCTGGTCGATTCGCGAATATCGATTATTCGGTAGTACTCGGATTCGATAATTCATGTAAAATATTTTTACGAAAATTATATATGTTAAAATCATAAGTTCAAAGAAATATATAACAAATTAGTACATACCACAAATGAATACAAATATAAGTCATGAATGTCTTTCTTTTCTTTTAAAAGAAGAATCAATTGTTTTTGATCTTATGATTTGCCGTATGATTATTCAAAACCAAATTAACAATTTTAATAATATTATTAATTTTAAATTACTATATATATATATATAAAACTAAAAATTGCTTTGTAGTAAAATAATGTCTAATTGGAATTTCGGGTGTAAGCGGGGTAAAACAAAGAATGTTTGGAATTACGGATGCAGATAAATTGGATGGCAGGAGATATAGCTATAGCTATTGAGCTTTATTCCTCTTATGTTAATTATACGTGGGTTAGTATTTTGAAAGTGTTGAGGAGGCCAAGCACCAGCAAGCCACCCCACTAGCTTCGCCATTGAATCACACAACAAATGTAAATACATAACATCCCCTACAATTTTATCCTAAATTTATCGGGAGGATACTTCTGAATGCTTAAGCTTGATTCGTAGTCGTTAAACAACGAGGTAGAGACCATTTATGATGATGTCCATGTACCGATAGATGGAAGGCATATGAAAGATGCAAACATGACCCAAAAACTTGATCTCAAATAAAATGGATATCGATCTCCATGTGCTTGGTGCATTGTTGTTGAACGAGATTAGATAATATGTAAATGACATTGATGTTGTCACAATATACAATCGTGGCCTTAGTAGTCAAGCAATGTAGGTTTTGGCAACCACATCTGCCACCCCTCGGTACTCCGCTTCGGCTTCCATGATGGACCGATATATGATGCCTTGGAATTTGGATGACCATGATATGGGGTTATCACTGAGGAAGATGCAATATCTTGAAGTGGAACATCGGGAAAGACACCCACCCAATTTAGTGTCTGCATTGGAATATGGGATGAAACCATTAGAAGGTGATGCATGAAACTAGAGGCCATGCTAATTTGTGACCTGGATGTAACATAATATGCATTTCAATGTAGATGCGACTCACGAGGTTTGTGCATGTATAAACATATCTAATATGGAGATGTTTGTGCAAGTAAACGTGAGATAGTGCAAGAAACTTACAAGGCTATACTATAATGTAAAATAGATAAATTAAAACTAGAATTTTTAGTTAACTTTTTAGCTTTACCCGTGGACATTCTAGAAGTTTATTGTGTATTTGGGATCTTACAGTCTTTGAAAAGAAGAGAGTGGTTTGCACATATAATTTATTACTGAAAGGTATGGCATAATTATGATTTTCAGGTGTACGCGGTCAACATATATGCTCCACAAAGTATTTAGGCTAAACATGTTCTGTGGTCGTGTATTCGTGGTTTTATGAATTAGAACCCGGGAAATTATTTAGTTTTTGGTGATTTAATGCAACGAAATGTAGTGAAGAAACAAGGGTGTCACTTTTTTGTCAAACCACAATGGATGTAACAGTTTTTGGGATGTTTTTTTATTTCGAGATTGTGGACCGTAATTTGATCATGTAAAGGCCTTGGGTTCTAAGGGAATAAATTTTAGACCTTATTCAATGTTGATAATGTGGGTTAAGTGATCGAAGCCCTTGATTTGTGTTTTGGAGCCAAAAAGGGTAAAATGGGAAAAAATGATGTTTCGAGACTTCTTGCATGAATCAATGAATTTATTTTGGTATGTTTAAGTCAAATGTAATTAGATAGAAGTGTATGGATTTTCAATACCTTCGCATGCATATAAAGATCACCGAAAATGGACTTTGAACGAAGAAGTTATGATGTTTTTAAGTTGGAACAAAATGGGTGAAAACTTATCACTACGAAGTGTTGAGCAGGTCACCACGAGGTGGTGATCTGGTCACCCTGATGTGGTCACTATGCAGCCCAATCCCATGATTATCTAGGGTTGTCAACATATTTAGAGATAAGGTTCCACGTTTTAGGGCATTTTCTAAACCTCCATCACACATAGAGATCATTGAAGCATCCCTAGCCTCCCTCTTCATGATTTGAGCTACTCCTTTCTCCTTGAACCACTTTTAGGTGCTTTTTGTGGTGATTTGATGAAGCTTGAATATCAAGAAAGTTCTTTTGGTTGCAAGGAATCTTGTTTCAATTTTAGATCCATCAAAGTCACTCCATTTTATGTACTATTGTGAGTATAAAGCTCATATCTTGCTCTTTAGTTATTTAGATCTTTTTGTTTGTATTTTTTTGGCACTTTTGGTCCATTTTATGGGGTGATGTTGGAGTTGAGTGGACTCCAACATCTTTTGATCTGTTTAGATGCTTCTTGGACCTCATGTACTACGAAAGTTATGATATTTTGCATTCCCTTTAAGCTATGCAAGTTATCTTGGTACTTAAGGTCATTTTGGTGTGTTAAAGTTTATATCTTGAAATTTTGTGGCATTATTATGGATAAAGTTAGAAACTTTATCCATCTAAACATCATGTTGATTCAGATATCAAGATTGGAAACTTGGACTTAATAGATGAAGTTGGAAACTTTATCCATTATGAAGCTATTAGGAACCATATTTAAATGTTACAAGCCCACGACATGGGCAAGGAAGGCCCACGACATAGTGGCAAGACTCATCTTGATTTTTTTGTCGTTTGGAAGCCATGGCGTGGTCAACAGTTAGCTATGGTTTTTTGACCTGCTGAGTTGACTTTGACAGTTTACTTTTTCGACCAATTTTTTGAGGTAGTTGTTGAGCTTCTGTTGAGTAGTTTAGGTGAGTTTTCTTACTATATTATGTAGGATGCTATTTGTCTTTGTGACTTTTACATGGAAGTCCATGATCTCGCCCCTGACAATTATATAAAAGACCAGGATCTGCCCCTGGAAAATGAATGAAATACCAGGATTTGGCCCCTAATACTTGTATGTAAGACCATGATTTGGCCTTTGGTATTGCATGAAAAGACCATGATTTGGCCCATGGTAGGAAGTGATTCTAAGACTATTATTTGGCCTATAACATTCACTTGGGGTTGAAATAGACCTGTTATATTATGTATGACATGTGGTATTTTGAAGAACTCACTAAGCTTTGTTCTTACAGTTTTAAGGTTATTGTTTCAGGTACTTCTGGTCCCAAAGGGAATGGTCCAGCTTGATCACATTTCATCCTCTGGAGTTTTCCGCACTAACTATTTATGACTTTACTCTGATGTTTTGAGGATAAATTTACACTCTGAATACTTTTAAAATGAATGAATGAATGTTTTGGATTGTTTGAAAAATGAAAATTTTACCTAGTATTTATGGGACATTAAAACAGATCACAATAATAATTATATTATAGAAAATGAATTGTTTGATATTCCTATAGGATGGTTTAAGTTTACTCAGAGCAATGGAAGTGGGCACAAGATGAGTAATTTATACATATTCTTAGTTACAACTTTTTCATGAATTCATCGTTATTGCTTTAGATAGAACACTTTCTAATCATTGATCGACCATTCTAAAAAATGATATTTATGATTAGGCCTTCTCCATTTAATTTTTTTTTACTCTTGGTTTGAGTCGGCTTTGATGAAGTTATTCGTGACACTTGGGAAAGTTTTAATAAGGATTTGTCCCTTAAACCATTTATCTATTTTAAAGTTAACTTAAAGCGTCTAAAAGTCAAAATCAAGGAGTGGAATTTATCTTATAATTAACTAATCTACTAAAGCTAAGAGAAGGGTCACTAAAGCTAGACTAGTGGGGCTTGGCAAAGTATTTGATATAGGCTTGATTTTCAAGACCTTATCATGGAGAGAAATGTTTTAAAAACTAGTATTTCAGATGAACTGGTCTAATGACTGATTTCCAATTCGATCGTAGGTTCAAGCGCCGATTTACATGTAGTAGTGGTGTGTGTTGGTCTTTCAAATTATGTACACTCAGGATAACCTGATCGATCGATTTGTTCAATTTTCTTTGGAATTGGGCTGTTTTTTAATGGGCTGAGTGAAACTTAAATATCCAAATCCAATAAATCGGTTGAAATAGTTTTTTATTGGTTTTATCATACATGTTCAACCCGGTTTTTGAAAAAATTGAATGGTTCGATCCAGTTCAGACATTGGCATAAAACCGGTTGTTGTTGAATTTCTCTCATCCCTAGTTCCCAATTCGACTAGTTCAACTGGCTGGTTCGAACCGGTTTTTAAAACAACGGTGGAGAGACAAATGCTTTTGGTCCGAATTCAAGACATGGAAAATTTGGTGATTAATGACATGGCCAAAAAATTAAAATAAAATGGTTCATTGACGGTGATGAAAACACAATTTTATCACGATATTTTGAAGAAAAAAAAGGAAGACAAAAGCCCATAAAAGGTATTTGTTTGAAGACACTTGGATTACCCAACCAAAGAGAGTTAAATCTGAATTTTTGTAGTTTTATATCGAGAAGTTTAACACTTTTCATGGTAACCACATTTTGAATCGTAGTCCATGATTTCAGAGTCTTCACTCATATTAGAATCAAGTTTTTGATGGGAAGCCTTCATGGAGGAAATTCAAGATGCTTTTTACGCTTGCGGGATTGAAAGGCTCTGAGCTGGGATGATTTATATGTTTTCTTTTATCAATAAAATTTTAGGGAGTGGTTAAGCAAGATATTATTGCTTTTGTATTACACTTTTTTCAGACGAGTCACATTCATTCTAGATGTAATTATTCGTTTATTACTTTGATTCCCAAAGTGGCTAAATAATGCAATTCAATTTATTATTGTTTTATTTATAATTTTTTTCTCAACACATATAATATGGCTATCAAAATGATGTTTTATCCACACTACAAATTATAAAATGGTTGTTAGCTATTCTATTTGGATTATCATATTATAATCCCTCCTAAGTTAGAAAATTAGATTTATCCACACTACAATATAGATGATACTCGTCTCCTCTCCATGTCTCCCATCCGCGACATCGACGCCCTTTTCTTAAAGCTTTATCTCGTCTCCTCTCTATGCCGCCCCTCTACTAATGTATGGGTATCCGTACCACTTATAATTAGGTATAGTAGTAAACCCATCGACGGTCCTTTTATTCACACTGGTATTTACATCGACATCTTCTACACAACCACTATTTGGTACTGTATTATAACACCTAGGTTCTGATTGTGTTTTTCAATTATTTGAGTGGTGGTTTCATAATCCAAGGAAGGGTAGAAGTATGAACCAAAGATTGAAGATTAACTGCCTAGTTTGTTGAAATCTGAAATATTGGAATTACTAAAGGACGTGGAGGGCCCTTAAGAGGACGGGACATGTTCGACCTATGGGCTGATGGTCTTATTTTAGAAATTTGCCTATTTAAAGGGCACAAAACCTTAGGAGACATCATTATCAACCTATACAGCCTCTAAAGCACCCTTGAGTGAAAACCTAACCTCTTATCCTTTGTTTTTGAGCATTTTGGTGATTTAAGAGCTTATTTCCTCTATTTTTGTGAAGCTTGAAGATCAAGAAGATTTCCCTTGTTGAAAAAAAGGTGGTTCTAAGTTTAGATCCAACAAAGTCACTCAATTTCTACACGTTTGTGAGCATAAAGTTCACACCTTGCTATTTAGTTGTTTAGATATTGTGATATGTTGTTTTTAGCACTTTTTGGTCCTTTTGCTTGTGTTCTTGGACTTGAGAGAAATCCAACACCTTTTGAGCACCTTGAATTACTCCAAGGACTTGATGGACATGGAAAAATAAGATATTGTGCATTCCCATTAATGCATGTAAGAGGTGTGGTCCATTTAGTCACTTAATAGTCTTAAAGTTTAGATCTTGGTAGTTTGGACCATCCTAATGGATAAAGTTTGAAGCTTTATCCATTAAAAATCAGTTAAGAATCTGATCTAAAAAGTTGGAGCCTGTGGAATAAGTCAAAAAGCCTTTTGAAAAAACTGGAGACAACACATTTTTTTAGGGAACCAAGAGGCTTTAGAAGTTTTTTGAGACGTGTCTATTTTGGCCTAGAATCTAACTATTTTGTCTTGTAGTGGGTATTAGGCGCCCAAAAGTAGGCGTGGGGTAGCTTTTGACCAGGAGTTGGCTTTTTTATTAAGTTTAAACTTGGGTCAAACTTTAGAGTTTTGGGTCATAGACAATGGTTTGACATTTACCTAGTGTCTAGTAGGGATGCGTTATAAACCCGGAAAACCAGAACGGAACCGGAATCGGACCGGAACCAGAACCAGTATAACCGGAAAATACTTAAACGGTCCCGGTATTGGGTCTCAAAATTACTCTTATCCGGGTTCCGGGTATTTCGGGTATGGGTCCAACGACTCTGGTTAATCCGGGTTTTTGAACCGACTTTGTTTAAAAAACCGAAACCGAGTTTAATGGACCGGGTCCGGGTTTAGTGGGCCAAGGAACCGGTTTAGGTTTATTGTCCAAGGAACGATAAGGTCAAGGAACCGGAATACGACAAGAACCGGTTTGGGACATGGTTGGTTCATTTTATGATTGAGATTTGAGGGTTTATAAATTTATTATTTAATTGTTTGATTTATATGTTTTGTATTGGGTTTGTGGGTTTAAACAGGTAAAAGAACCGCATTTGCTAATTATCCATATATTCCTTTTTCATTTTGGTATATCGTATTATATATTTCTTAGCTGTACTGAATGTCCAATGTTTGGTTTTGTCGAAAATGATCAAATTGACACTTCAAACATCAAAACAATTTGATTAGGCTAATAGGTTGGATCTCTTTTCATGGTCAATTTAAAAAATGATCAAATCACATGACTTGGACTGTTTAAATATGTATGATAGATATAAGAAGGGTAAGATAAAATAATAAACAAAAAATGCATTTTGAATGATTCTTTTTAAGTTAAATAAATTAAACAAAAAAATGAATCTCCACATATCTTAAATGAAAACACACAACCCAGAATAAATTAAATTGAAGAAGGTGTTTAAAATAATTGTCCAATAGTCTAGTATATTATTTTTTATAAAAAAAATAATGGTGGATATGAATTATGAAGTATGGACGTACAGTACTACAAAATTATACCAATTCTCAATTCTCATTATGTATTTCACAATCCACAGTGATATTATACCAACTTTCATATTAGATTAACTCTTTAAAAAAATCATTGTCGTAATTTATGTAATTTTAATATAAGTTTTTGTTTATTATTGTTTTATAACGGTTGAAAGATTATGCGATTTAGTTAATTACAAAAAAAAATCAAGGTTTTCCGGTTCTAGACCCATTTACCCGGTTCCACCTTACCCACTTTGATATTTTCGGGTTTTCCGGGTCTAGACCCACTTTACCCGGTACCGTACCCAGAACAGGTTCCTATATACCGGTCCGATTTCTGGTTCTAGGAAATCCTGTTAACCGGTTCCGTTTTTTCCGGGTCCGGGTCCATCCGGTCCGGGTTTGGACCCACTTTCATCCCTAGTGTCTAGAGAGTTCGTGAGACTAGAATTTAGACTTATTCACGTGCAATTGTGATTTTCGAGAATCTGTGAGGTGAGTTTTCTCACTGTATTATTTATCATATAATTGTTATGACATTATAGTATGTTTAGCTAGACTAGTAGGGTCTTGCCTATTTCTTGGATGTTTACATGATTCGTTGGTTGAAACAGTGATGTTGGTTGAAACGTACTAGTTCAGTTGAAACAGACATGTTGGGTTGAAATAAACATGTTGGGTTGAAACATACATGTTTGGTTGAAGCAGACATGTTAGTTGAAACATACCTGATAGTGAAATAGACATGTTGGGTTGAAACAGACTTATTATTGTTATGAATAGTTATTATGTGATGTATGTGATATTTTGGGGAATTCACTAAGCTTTGTGCTTACAATTGTAAATTTAAATGTTTTCAGGTACTTCTTTGGATTATGGGAAGGCGCAGGCTTGACAACAACACATACATTAGTAGTTTTATGTTTTGAGATTCCACGATGATTTCCTTTATTACTCTAATCTTTGATTTTGGAATGTGACTTATGAACAAATTGATTTTATTTTGAATATGGTATTATGAAATGGGTATTTATCTTATTTAAAAAATCAAAGTTTTATTATGAAAATTGGGACATTACACGTATAGACCCCACCGTCTATACCTTCATAGAAGAGGGGTTAAAGTGAAATTAGTAAAATAGTTAAGGGGGCAACATATTAAAGATGGAAGTAAAAGGTGGAATTTGAATAGAGAAAGAAATATGAAGGGTAAATATTTTAACCTAGTTTTCTTAACATGATGCATAGTACCTATGATACGCTATGGATTTCAAACTCAATTTTTCTACTATTTAGGCAATGTTTAGTAGACTAGCTGAAAAATATAGTTGATAGCTGAAAAGCTAACTGATAGTTGATAAAATATGACGTTTTGTAAAACTAGCTAATATGCTCTTTAGAAAATGTAAAATGACATAAAAGCACATGTACGAAATGATTCAATATTATAAGACAGATATGTAATACATAAAATTAAATTGATGTAAATACTAAAAAAAAAACATTTCTCCGATTATTTGTATTTAAGTAAAATTATGTAAATCCAATGTCGTATTTGCAATATCATCACGATTTTCTCGCATCTATTGGCGTGATTATCGAATATTATTATGAATTAATCTTAATGATGATTCTGTACTTTTGTAGGTATGTAATTATGTTGATGAACAATGTTGAAAATCATATATGTCGAGTCATTTTTTCAATTATAGTTATGAAGATGTCACCATTATCATATCTGGGTTAATGAACAATGTTGAAAATCATATATGTCGAGTCATTTCTTCAATTATAGTTATGAGGATGTCACCGTTATCATATCTATTTTAGTCTTCTCACTAAATTTTGACATTTTGTTCAATATTTTTTACTTCTTCTTCAGCACTCCAAACGAATGTTCAATACAACTTCGAAGATATGAATGTATGTCACTCTTGGCCGATTAGTTGACTTAAAACGGATAGAGGAATCATCGCTCATAGATGTGAATTGAGAAAGCAAGCCCTAATTCTTTTTCATCTACATCCTGTTTAAAATCGGATAATTAATGGTAAACCCGATGTTGGGTTTTGAGCATTCTAACACTCCTAAGTGTACATGCAACCCTAAATACCTTGGATCTATGTTTTCTCTATTATATATGCAATTATGAACATCCAAGGTATTATCCTAATCTAGCATACAAAATAATGAATATAACACGATAGAATACATACCTCTTTGATGTAGAATGTCTTCATGAAGCTTGAGTGCCTAGTGCCTCATGTGTGACACCTCAAATGGTTCACACAACACCAAATACACATGGAATGACTTGTGAGAAATTGGAACATTTCATAAAATCGGCTAGCCCTTTCTATTACCAATAGTGGCCGATTTTGTCAATAATAAGACGCTTATATAGTTATTGACAATTAGGGTAAACCCTAATTGTCATGGCTTTCCATTTCCTTGGATCCATGGGTTCAAATACACCATGGAGCATCTTATGGGTTTTAGCCCATCTTGACAATCCATGAAGCATTAACCCACTATACAAGTATGGATGATTTACACAATCAACCCATATATTTAATTAGTCTTCTTTTGATCACTTAATTAATCCTAGATTAATTCTTGATCAATACTAATTAAATAATCTTATTAATATATTAGAACTTATAATATATTAACAAACCTTATGTGTTATTTCACTCATTATAGTCTATCCAAATGCATGATGCCATGCAACCCAAATGGATCATGTCGGGTCGGGTCAAGTCTTACCAGCTATAGTTATGGACTTAGACATTAATCCAACAGTCTCCCACTTGGATAAGTCTAAAGCTATTATTGCGTATGACTTCAAGAACCGACTGGCAATCGTAGCTCTCAAAAGCGTCTGTCGAACTCTGACCTTGTAGATGAACTCTAACCTTTGTCAATGACTTGCCCGTTAGATAAGGGATCATATGATCCTCCATTCTAGATATCATATGGACTGAGACATGGATTATAATCATTCTCTCTGTCCATCTGTTGTTTCCCGATTTCTGATTTATGACGACTGACTAATTGAACAAATCAAATCAGTCCTGGCCCAGCCGAGCACTTACATTTGTCATCACCAAATCATCGAGGGGCCCACAGATATCGCTTTTATCCCGAAGGTAATAGGAATGGATAAACTTCGACTCATATGGCTTGTTCTACTACTTGTTGAATCATACACAAAGGCACGTTTTATAACATCGAGTTACCGAATGCGTTTTCGTGCAATCAATGTACAACCAACTCATAGTAACAACTCATATCTCTAGGCTTGAAGAATATAAGATATTATCGTCTCATGATCACTCGTGATAAAATCCATGAAGTGATTCCAATAAGCTCGGGTTGAATCCAATACTCAGAACTTATGAGCACTCATGAGTGTTGTAGCCCTTTGTCCAACATGTTAGACCTCTACAAGTCAACCCATGACAATCTTGATTCATATCTACTTCCAACATATGACCGACTGTGGATTGTTTGAATAACTTAGTCATTCCGGAAGAACAACCTAGTTATTCTGGAAGTCAAAACATGCAAAATGAAACACAAGAATAATTGAATCTAATATGGTATCAAAACCTATGAACATAAATAAAACACCTTTTATTTATCACAATATGATTACACATTATTCATTGTATATTGTTTCAGCTATCAACATTATTCTTGAATAGTTTTCCCATGCTCCAAGCATGTACACTATGTTTTCTAAACACTAGTCATGCCATACACCAAGTATGTATATTATGTTTGTCTATGATCTTTACTTTGTGAATTAGGTCAATTGAACATAACTCCAATGATCCTCTTTTCACAGTCCCAAATCCTTACTGCAAATGCAAGAATTCCAAATTCATGCCATTTACTGAAATATGTTAGATTCTAAACTTATATGCATTGATCCTCTTGTAATGATTATGCACAAAGTCAGAAAGACTTGACAACAACCATTACAGAGCATTCCAAAGGAGATCAGCTCCTTGGAAACATCCTTCTTGCATTAAGTTTCTTAATCTTACACAGATTGAATAATTTCTAACTTTGAAACATTTCCAGATTCCATTTTGATTATCACTTCTGAATAAGAGTTTCCTCTTTACAGATTATGTCAATATGGTCCTTCCAAAATTATCACTATACTTCCAACTGTGCTTGAGCAACCAATCTTTGGTAAACCTTAGATTGTCCTCGACAATTGTTTAATCCTTTTAGTCATATCCAATTCTAGACCTTTTCCTTTCTTAATGCCCAAGGCATTTGGAAAATTTTAGAAAGGACGAATATAGCACATGCAATCGATCCTATATCCGAAGCATATGGGACACGATTCATGATGTCTCACATAAAGACTAAACCAGTCTTTTGCTATAATATTTCCATTTCAATTTTCCAAGTTCTCATAACTCAGATTATGAAAAGGGATGTCGTAATCATAATCGAATTTGAGAACGCAAATAACAGACCCATATACAAAATTTCCTTATGTTGAGCCATTCCAACATGAAATTCATATATATATATATCCTTGACTAAATACGATTAAAACCTCAATCTAAGCTTTTATATTTGAGATGAAGTATTATTTCCTCTCCCTTATTTATAGCAAAACAACTCTTTCCCAATTGAAACTTTTTGTTTTCTATAATTAACATTCCTAACTTGCAAAACTCATCATAATTATCATGCTCCCACTAACATGATGATTATTAGCATAAGACTTATGCTCCCACTAGCTTTGACATGTACTCAGAAATCAGCTGGACTTATAGAAATCAATACTTTATTGACTTTATTACCAAAGTTCAGATTTCTGATACTAGATTGCTTTGATAAAACTTTATCATAATCATACACCTTATCTTAGATAACTCACAGGTGTGTCTAAACAATTTTAAGAACTATGAAAAAGGGATGCCGTAATCATAGTCTTGATTGTTTAGACCTTTTCCACTTCTCACAAGTCCGTGTTAGTGTGTCGGTAAACCACACACGCCCCACTAACGACTTTGAGAATGCAAATATCACAATTGCTATCTAGCTAAAATCTACTTAGTGAAAGTGTTTCCTCACCATCATTTTCATGAATCGGAGAGAAACCTTATGACACTTAGATTTAATGGTGTATGTGTTCTTATCCATGTGAATTGCCAAAACCATAGTCACAAGACAATGATAATGACAAATTAAAACTCATATGGACCGAACTCAATCTTAATTTCTTGCCACCTAGCAGCTCAAGGGCCTGCCATTGCTTCCAAGTTGTTGTGCAACCAATTGAGAACTCTAAGAACTCATATGCAAAGCCAACTTTAATTGGAATGGGCACAGAAATATGTCAACACGATAGGTTATAAACCTCAAGTCATGTGCTAGTGAAGAACTTCAGGTTTTATTCTCGATTAGTTCTTGAGACTTTCAAGACCTTTAAGACTCCCACTGTCCTCTTGACATATAAGACTTTCTTGTTAGATATTCAAGAGATAGTGTGGATTCTAATCAAGACAAACACTTCACACAATTGGCCTTAGTTAGTCTTTGTTTTATCCAAAACATCACAACTTACCAATTTCAAATGTACAAGACTAGAAAATTTTTATTCTTACATTTGACAAGTGTTTTAAACCTTCTTTAAGACATGTCACTCAAGTTACAATCTTGGAGTATGACTCTAAGACTTGTATTGGAACAAAGTATGACTCATCTTCTTGATTTAACCATGCCAACAATTCAAGATTCCTCTTCTTAGTCATAAGAATGCACTAAGATTTCCTTAGAGAACTAATTGTGATATGGTTTCTTAATCATTAAGATAATCACAAAAACTGATACTAAAGTACTCTCTCATCTTTCCAGATTTGAGAAACTTTAATCCTTCTGCCTAATTTGATTCTTCTTATTCGCTCTACCATACATTGGATCTTTTCCAATGTTTCAGAATTTATACTTAAGCTTGTATGTATAACCATATTTACTAAACCTTAGTAAATAACGGCGAATAGTCTTATCGATATTTTGTGGTGGACTTAACCAGTACACAAGAATGTGCACTCGATCCCTTAGTCCTTCACTTGACTCACACATCCATGTGAACAAGTAGTTAATCTTAATTTTTTTCAATGCTTGAAAGTTCTCATTCATCATGCTATACAACTTTCATGATTCCAATTTTCGATCCAATTGAAACTTGGGTGATAAGGATCTTTCCTTATTTGGTAAATTTAGACATTACCACAAATGAGAGAATCAAATTCACTTTCCAATATTGCTATCAGTGGAATCTTATAAGCAACAATTTTCCATAAACGCCATTGTAAGGATGCATAAAATAAATAAAATCAAAAATTTCCTTTTATTTTAAAACTTTGCGGAAAAACTTATCCTTACAATCCATATGAAAACTTGTTGTTATCTATTCCTAAGCAATATCTCATAACTCCTAAGAAGTAGCTCAAGAATCTGATCTTCAAACTATGCGATAGAAATCCATCTACGCAATCAGATTCAACATATTCTTTCTTTAAGTTCCTTCACTTTTCTTTGATTCTTAAAACATCACCATGTGACCCAGTCACATCATGTATCAAGAATCTCAGAATATAAACTTAGCAGAGTTAGATAGTGGACTTTACCTGAAGTACTTATTGACTTTACCATCCTTAGGTAAGTTTGGCAACTTCGTAACCAAAGCCCCTTCCTTTGGCAATAGAAACATATGGACCCTTAGGTAATAGTACATGGGACTATCTCAGATTTAGCCTTTCTCTTTACCATTTGGTCAACCAAGTTGACTATGGCCAATCCCTTTCCATTGGGAAGAGAATGCTTTTCTGGATTTCCTATGTCACTATTGTCCCTGTCCATAAAGTTTTGGGAAGTTGATCTCCTAATAAAATTTGCTTTACTAGTACACGAAATCATTTCTGATTTAGCAGCACCAAGCAAATAGATAAGATCATTAAAGGTCTTTTCATAGTCTATTTCATAAGAGTCCTAAAGGAATTCACTATGTGACTTAGAAAGTGATTGAACATCCACTTCCTCTAGACTTTGACACCCAACTCTCCCGGCTTGTCAATACGTGACTTCATCTCCAAGATGTGATCACACATAGACCTTGCTTGCCAATAGGGATTGAGTGACCTTAAACTTTTCAAGAACTTGTGGGTTGGGGAGAATAAGTGGAGGAGGTGAAAGAAGTAAAGTTCCAAGAGATTTGGGAAGATCATAGATGTCTGAACTTAGACATCTTTTGGGAGATATTCAAGATAGTTGATCTAAACTCCTTAATATGACACCCAATATGAAACATTAAGGCTAAGACCCAACAAACTATTTTATAACTTAGAAGAGGGATGCCCTAATCCAAGTTATAAAATATTTGAAGGTAGGTGAATGACGATTCACCAATTTCCACCAAGATAAACGAAATGTATTATTAGGTTTTAATTGGATTTGAAACTTCTAGATCTTTTGAGATTCATTGAACTTTTCAATGGCATGTTTTAATCTCGAGTGTGCCCTTCATTTTTTGTGACTGGGATGCCGAGGATCACAAAACAAGGTGTGAAGTAACCATGCAAATTACTTGGTACCCTTAAGTGTTTACCCCTCAATCGATGTGCCGGTTAACCACACACGCTCCATCGATACTATGATAAGCATTAAGTTACCCTTTTCCTACCTTGAAAAATACGAGTTAGTGTGCCAGTTAACCACACACGCTCCACTAACCGACTTAAACAAAGTGCAAAGTGTAATTTCATGGATTAGCACCTTATTCACATTTTCCTAAGTAGCTAAGATTAGGTATTTATAAATATTTAGATACTTAGTATTTATCATTAATACTTTTAATTAATGGAGAATTATCGTCCTTGTCCTACCCGTTCGGCTAACGACCCTCCACCAGTCAAGGAAGCGGTGGGTGAGAGTGGACACCTATTAAACTGTCATTTTATAGGCAGTAACCTTATACCCCCTTATAGACTGGCTTCGTGAATGAGGCCTACTAACGGTAAGACTGACTTTACTCTTATACATATATATAAATATTATTAACTTATAATATTATAAAGTATAAGGGTTGAATTTTTAACTTTTAAAATTCTAAGGGCTAACGTGGAATTAAAGTATTCATAAGTGAAAACTTTTCAAATTCCAAAACTTGAGGGTAAGTTTTGACACTATTCAAAACTAATTAATTCCATAACTTATGAGTTTAAAGTAGTTTTAATTAAAAGACTCTTCAAGTTCCATAACTTGAGGGCAAGTTATGGAAGACATTAAACTAATAAAAGAATGTAACTTTTCTTTATTTTTATAACTTATGGAATTAATTAAGGTTACACTTTTTATTACTTAATGAAGTGACTCTTGAACCTCCATAACTTGAGGACAAGACTCTTCATTTTTTGTAACCATTGCCAACTTTTATGAGTTTTATGAGACTTAAATGTGACTTTTCATATAACTTGAGGACAAGTTACAAAAACACACTTTGGAATCAACTCTTAGATTAAAATGGATTGAAAACAACTATTTCACACAACTTTTCTATTAATCTAAGAACCTCATAAGAGAAAGATAATTCAAATCATCAATCTTCAAGAAATTAGCATGAACATAAAAACTAATAAAAATCTTGAAATTATGATAATTATCTTAAAAATTGGATTAGCATGAACATTACCACATCAAAAACAAGTTTATAAGTCCAAAAACATCTTAGGGTAATGTTCCTAGTCCAATTCCAGCCAAAACAATTGAATATATGCTATCAGAGGGTCCAACTCGGCGAGTTGGATGCATTTTGCCTTGGACTCGGCGAGTCCATTCATGGACTCGACGAGTCTGCTGTGCAGACAGCATCAAAACTCGATTTTTCAGCTACTTTTGCAAGTATAACAAGAAAACAAGTCTAGTATCTGATACCACTATTGGGTTTTGAGCATTCTAACACTCCTAAGTGTACATGCAACCCTAAATACCTTGGATCTATGTTTTCTCTATTATATATGCAATTATGAACATCCAAGGTATTATCCTAATCTAGTATACAAAATAATGAATATAACACGATAGAATACATACCTCTTTGATGTAGAATGTCTTTATGAAGCTTGAGTGCCTAGTGCCTCAAGTGTGACACCTCAAATGGTTCACACAACACCAAATACACATGGAATGACTTGAGAGAAATTGGAACACTTCATAAAATTGGCTAGCCCTTTCTATTACCAATAGTGGCCGATTTCGTCAACAATAAGATGCTTATATAGTTAATGACAATTAGGGTAAACCCTAATTGTCATGGCTTTCCATTTCCTTGGATCCATAGGTTTAAATACACCATGGAGCATCTTATGGGTTGTAGCCCATCTTGACAATCCATGAAGCATTAGCCCACTATACAAGTATGGATGATTTACACAATCAACCCATATATTTAATTAGTCTTCTTTTGATCACTTAATTAATCCTAGATTAATCCTTGATCAATACTAATTAAATAATGTTATTAATATATTAGAACTTATAATATATTAACAGACCTTAAGTGTTATTTCTCTCATTATAGTCTATCCAAATCCATGATGCCATGCAACCCAAATGGACCATGTCGGGTCGGGTCAAGTCTTACCAATTATAGTTATGGACTTAGACTTAATCCAACACCTGGAACCTCGAGAAGTAATTTATTATTATTTTACATTATTATTGTCCAAAATCAAATAATAATTAGTGGGTGTTGGTTTTAGGGTGCCAAATGTTATACTTTTGATTTTCGAGGGTTAAAGTGTAAGTTCGGGACTTATTTTGTAAGGATTTTAGAAGGCAGAGTGTAATGGGTAACTTTTGGACTCATTCTGTAAGGATTTATGGGAACTTGGGTATAAAGGGTAATTTACGGACTTCATTTAAGAATAATTTGTAGAGGAGAGGGTTGTTTTGTAACTGTTGGTCTTAAATTTAAAGAATAGGGATAAGGAGGGGCCAGAAGCGTTATTATGGATAGAAGTTTGATGGAGGCGAGATATAAACTCGTTACCACCCGGTAACCCTAACCCTAAGCCTCTAAACACCAGCCGCCATCTCCATCCTCCTTCTCAGCCGCCACCTTATCGCCTGCCGTTTTGCCATCGGACACCACCATCACTACGTCGTCGGATATTGTGCGTAGCCGGGGAGAGACCACTGAGGGCTGTTGAGGGTAGCTGCACCGATTAGAGATTGGAGAACCGTTGTTGTGATCACCACTGTAGCCACTACCTTATGCCGCTGCTGCTCCGTTGCCATCAAGCGGTGGACTGTCGTATCCTCCTTCTTTCTTCTTCTCTTTTTGCTACCGCTCACAGCCACGCTCGACTGTTGCCTATACCATTTTGATCACCGCTTACTGCCAGATGCTTGCGTGGAGGCTGCTGCCGTCCGTTGAACGTCACCAGGTGGGTGGCTGGACTCATCTACGAACTAGAAAACATGAGTGGGTGTGTTTGCTTCGCCGGAGATTGAGGAAAAACCCACCATGGCCTCCGACCATGCTGTTTGATGCCTTGAAATCATTTCTGCCACCACAAACCACCGTAGGGTGGTGGTTGTGTGGGTGTGCGTGTTACTTTGTATGTATGTGCATTGTTGCTATATTGTGTAACCGGGATTAGCTAGAAAAGCCACCACCACCACCGTGAGGTGATGGCTGCCACCATGAACCACCACCGGCCACCACAAGGGTGGTTGTGTGTGTATTATTTAATGAGTGTGTGTGTTATTGGATATTATCATAAATTGTATTGTAATCCCTATTGGAATAATGAAAAGAAAAGTCTAAACCACCACCGAAAGGTGGTGGCTGCCGCCACCTGCCACCGTGTTCGGTGACGGTGTGCCTTGTTTGTGTTTTGGACTTGTTTGGAATGCTTAGACGGAATTGGGCTCAATGAAACCCTAGTGGGCCCAAAGAGACCCTAGTGGGCCCAATAAAACCCTAATAGTCCCAATAAGACCTAAAAGCCCAACCAATGGACTAATAGGCTAGTATTGGGTTGGAAAACCCTAATTAGCGTTTGGAAAACCCTAATGGCATAAAATCCTAATTTGTGGGAATCAATCGGGACACATACATGAGAATTATTTAATAAACTTAAAATATTACTTAATGATCAACTGCAAAATTAACTGGAGCAATATTGGACTTAATGGATTAAGTCCTTAGTGGATTAAGTCCTTAATGGGTTAAGTAGGAACACTTAACCCTAATAGTTATTTCATGTGAAAACCCTAATTTCACATGGGACTTGAGTTGGGTCTTCCTATTGGGCTTTGGCGATTGGACTATTGATGGGCTATCCAAGAACAAGTTAATGGACCAAAATAATTAGATGGGCTTTAGGATAAGGCCCATGTGAGGACTTGGGCCCAATTTAGAAAATTAGGCCATAGATGGGCCATAATTGGGCCTTTATGATTATGAGAGATTAGGCCACTAGAATGCCAAGTGTTTGGACCAGAAGAGATGATTAGGCGTAAGGGTAAGGCCCATGTGAAGGGTTAGGCCCAATTTGGAAAATTGGGCCATGCGTTAGGCTTTGGCTCATTACTTGACTATTGGGTTGTTGCAGTGTGAGTTGGACCTTGGGCTTGGAACCCAATTATTAATTAGGTGTGTTTGATGTTGACAGTTCGGGAATTTGTCAACCAGTAGCTAGGTTTATCCGCGGGACTTCAGCAGTGTCAGGTGAGTTCTCCTCACTATACCGACAAGGTCTACGACATTAGGTCGGTCCCTCCGGATTAATATTCGGGTAGTTGTTGATATGTTGAGTATGAGTTAGTGTTGTGTGCTAGTTGTTATGCCAGTTAGGTATATCTGTAGGACTACCTTTGTTATTATGGGTTTATCTGTATGCGCATTAGTGTTGTTATATGTTGACATGCTATGTGGGATGGGTTGAGGTTGTATTGCTCCGTGCAATAGCCAACAAACCATAGGAGCATTCCAGATACGAGCTATGGGCCCGGTAGGCAATCCAGACTCATATTGTGGGCTCGGTAGCATTCCAGATACGAGCTGTAGGCCCGGTAGGCAATCCATACTCGTATTGTGGGCTCGGTGGCAATCCAGATGTGAGTTGTCGGCCCGGTAGGCAATCCAGACTCACACTATGGGCCCAGGGGTAATCCAGTCTGTAAAGTTGTGGACCCATTACATGTTGTTCAGGTTGTTATGTTATGATATTTCTGACGTGGTTGTGTGGATTGTATGTGTATTCGTATTTTGGGGGTAACTCACTAAGCTTTGTGTTTACAATTTCAGTTTATTGTTTCAGGTGCTCCAAATGACTTGGCAATGCGAAGGCGTGACCGTACACATCCTCGCATTTTGGACTTATGGTTTTCTGGGATACTCTGATATGAAACTATTTTGAAAACATTTTGTAATAACTAATGGGTTTTGAATGGTTTAAAAAGTTTTAAATTGGCATGAATTTTATGGGTGTTACAATGTACATGCTTAAAATCTTCTCGAGCATTGGTTGGAAGCACATGTTCAAACTGCGATTGATTATATCTAAGATGCTAATATGGTGTCCGATATCCTTTTCGATCAGGGTATACTATATCTACTACATAATATTTTCCTATATGAAAAAAAATTCAAATGATTTTTAGCGCAAAAATTATAAACAATATCAAACTATTGTACCTTCTGGGCTTAGGAAAATTCATATAAGGTGTCTCAATGCATGAAGAAACACTCGACATGTGCCGATCCTTCTCACCCAATAGATATAAATGTAAAACACATGCCAAAGTCATATAAATCCATTACATTGAATGTAGGGACTCCTTTTCTTCCCCTATATCTCATTTAGTCAACCAATGGGATACATGCATCTATATGAGTACCATTAATGCATCCAATGGAATCTTAATAAGAAAATGTTTAAATTACAATACAAAAACCTATGAAAATGAAATACCACAATCAGTTACCTTGAAATCAGACATACATCGACTTTCATTTTCAATATGACACGGTATGCTTTTAAATATTGCATCTTTACGTCTAATATACTCACGTACAAGACCCATGAAACCTTTACTCCATCTACAAATGGATTCCAATACATCATGAAAATCTCGACTAATTACCTCTCCAAAACATTGAAACCTCTTAACAACATCTCTGATAGAAAGACATAGTCCAAGTGTATATAAGAAGATTCCAACCTTTTCTTTCACTGATATTCTATCACTTCCCTTTAACCCATAATTTTTTTTTTCAATTCTTCGCATAGTAGTGTAAATAAACTAGCATTCATACGAAAAGCATTAATACATCGTATTGAATGACCATCAAGATCTCCTTCTATAGTATCACAAATTTCAAACCAGATTTTTTATTTAAAATCAAAGGAAACCATGCCACTCATTCATAAAAGTAAATATTCAATTGTTTTGAAAAAATAAATCAAAGTATTAATATTATAATGTGAAACATCTTGAAAATGTAACAACAGATGTGATGTAATCACGCCATTCTCTTCCCGTATTGCTAAAGAGACCTGAAACATTTAAACTTAAAACCATAGGCACGAAACTTAGTGATTTCCCCAAGATACCACATACCAATGTGGGCATCACCTGACATACATAACGAGCCTCGCCCACAGGCCTTTACCAATAATATAACGGGTCTCACCCAGCGGGCCTCGCCCAACATGAAAAAGGGGTCTCATAGATTGAGCCTCGCCCAACATACATAACATACATAAAAAAGTCATAATGACAATCTAGCATCCTACATAGTATAGTGAGAAGATTCACTTGAACTAAAAAAGCAAAAGCTCAACTGTAACACCGTAAATTTCAAAACAAATTTTGAAAATTTTTATAAAAACATAATTCACTTAATATTCATAAAAACACCCGTGTTTGAAATTCAACCCAAGTCATACAAAATCCCAAGATCTCATAATCATAAAATCCCGTGCGTGTGTACTGGTCAAGCCGGCGCCTTCCCACGGTCGTCACTAGTACCTGAAACAAATAACACCAAACACTGTAAGAACAAAGCTTAGTGAGTTCCCCAAAATACCACATATAACACATATTAGCCACTCGAGGCTATAACTCTATGGGTCCGTGCACCCAAACTCTGTGAACCCTCAGGTTCTAACTCTATAAACATGCACAACATAAATCACATAGAAATAATGCAGTACAACACATAACATACATAGCATACAAATACTCTGTCACATAACTCTGATTACCTACTTAAGGTAAAGTATAGTGAGAAGACTCACCTCGTGTATCTCGATAATCGCAAATCCCTGAATCACTCGTGCTCGATCCCTCGAGCTATAATCCTCCTTTATACAACACATATCTCTAATTAACACTTCCAAGACTAAGGTTGACTAACCCTACTAAGTCAACACAGGTCAACTCTGGTCAACGGTCAACGGTCAACTTTGACCGGACTCGGCGAGTGCATCAAAGCGACTCGGCGAGTCTGCACGTATTCACTGACTCCCTCGGATCCTCTCTTGGCACGTTGAGTACCTCCCTAGCTCGACGAGTTCCATCTGACATGAATCGCGGGGCAACCACGACTCAACTCGCCGAGTCTCAAGAACAACTCGGCAAGTTCCGGTTTGACTCAACCCCATAAAGACTCTCCCTGACTCACTGGGTCATCCCCCAACCCGATGAGTCCACCCATTGAACACTTTACGTGAAACCCCAAACCTACTCGCCGAGTCCCAAGAACAACTCGGCGAGTTCATGCCATGCACAAACTCTATTGACCTTCTGAGGTCAGATCTGCTTTCCCAAACCCTAGATCTGGCCTTCCCAAACACATTCATCACGTAAAGTTACAATCTTGGTGCTTATGCAAAGGTCCAAAGGCCTTATTTGATGATATGGTCTCTAGAATGCTATTCTAAGCTCATGGCCTCCATTAACACTCATAAAGCTTGAGGGAAAAGGGTCTCTGGACCTCTTTGGGTCCAGATCTAAAGCATCAACACAAGAAGAGGCCAATTACTCCCATGGATCATTCCACAAAGAAACCCTAACTCTAAGATTCACATCAAGGACTGAGAAAGGAACGAATGGTTACCTCAAATGAAGTCTCTGAGCTCAGAAATCACTAGATTAGCACCTTCTTTGGTCTCCTCTTGCCTTGATCCTCTTCTATATGCAAAAACACCCACAAATAGTCAAGGATCTTCCTCTTCTCTCTCACAAAACGCTCAAAGACTCTTTAGGGTTCTCTCTGGGGTTGGTGGCCGCAAATGACGGCCATAAGCCCCCTTAAATAGGTCTCATACCCTGGAAATTAGGGTTTCATTAAACAACGTGGACTCGCCGAGTCCACTCCTTGGACTCGCCGAGTCCAGACGCGAACCCGCGTCCAAACCGCGATCCTACTCGGCGAGTTTGAGCTCCAACTCGCCGAGTCTCCTCACAAAATACCAAAATACAATAATAATTAATACCTGGGAATCCAGGCTGTTACATCAACAACAACAAAACAGCTCACCTGAGCTTCCTAATGCCAAACAGAGACTAGTCCTTAGTCAATTACTCAATTCTACCAAAGTTTTACCAAAGGCCAAACTACCCAAAAAGTTAACGGTCAACAGTCAAGTTAACAATCAACCATCTATCAACCACCACGTCGCGGCTAACCCCATTTACCGATTCGTGGTCACTAGATGAAAAAACAGACACATGATAACCAAACCACTGCATCGTGGACAACACTCCTCTTAGCATAATTCAGGCTCGCATCCACCTGAATATCCTCTAATGGAACCACTGCCGACACATCGGCTATACACTTCCGCAATTGCGACACATGGAAAGTGTCGTGAATCTGCCCCAACTCTGTTGGGAAATCCAAACGATAGGCTACCCTGCCTACCCTCGCGACCACCGAAATGGACCAATATATCGGGCCCCCAACTTGCCCCTCTTCCGGAATCGAATCACTCCTTTCCAAGGAGAGACCTTCAGGAGCACAAAGTCGCCGACCTGAAACTCAAGCTCGGACCGGCGTCTGTCCGCATAACTCTTCTGTCGACTCTGAGCGGTCAACAACCTCTGTCTGAACTGCTGGATCTGCTCGGTCGTCTGAAGTACGATCTCGGTACTGCCCATAACACGCTGTCCGACCTCTCCCCAGCAAATGGTGGTTCGACACCTCCTCCCATACAACAGCTCAAAGGGTGGCATACCAATGCTCGAATGATGGATGTTGTTATAAGAAAACTCTGCCAAGGGCAAGTACGTATCCCAACCCCCCCCCCCCCCCCCCCCCGGCAATCTAACACACATGCCCGGAGCATGTCCTCGAGCGTCTGAATCGTCCGCTCACTCTGTCCGTCCGTCTGGGGGTGATATGCGGTACTGAAATGCAGCCTAGTACCCAGCTCCTCATGAAACTTCTTCCAGAATCTGGAAGTGAAACGTACATCCCGATCTGAGACAATCGAGATCGGCACCCCATGCCGAGATACTACTTCTCTCACGTACATCTCTGCTAACTTCTCCGCAGAGGAGCTCTCACTAATAGCAAGAAAGTGAGCGCTCTTCGTCAACCTGTCTACAATCACCCAAATTGCAGCGACTCCCCTAGCAGTCCTTGGCAATTTGGTGATAAAATCCATGGTAATATGTTCCCACTTCCATTCGGGAACCACCAACGGTTGCAACTTACCATGCGGCCTCTGGTGCTCGGCCTTAACCCTACGGCAGGTTAAGCACCTCTCCACAAACCACACAACATCCCTCTTTATACAGGGCCACCAATACTCCCTCCTCAGATCCAAATACATCTTAGTGGCCCCAGGATGGATCGAGAATTTCGACCGATGAGCCTCCTCCATCAGAATGGTACGCGTCCCTCCCACAAACGGTACCCAAATTCGCCCCTGAAATGTCATAAGCCCCCGGCCATCGGTAACGAACTCCAATACCAACCCTACCACTCGCTCCCTTTTCTGGTTCTCTGATTTCACGGCCTCAGCCTGTGCTCCACGAATGGTGTCCAACACCGGAGCCATCACGGTCAAACGCAAACATACACCTCGCAATGGGGCGCTCTCTGCCCTACGACTCAGGGCGTCGGCTACCACATTAGCCTTGCCCGGATGGTAACGGATCTCACAATCATAATCCTTAACCACATCTAACCACCTCCTCTGCCGCATATTTAGGTTGGGCTGATCCATCAAATACTTCAGGCTCTTATGGTCCGTGTATATCGTACACCGAACCCCATACAGATAGTGACGCCAAATCTTGAGGGCGAACACCAGTGCCCCCAACTCTAGATCGTGGGTGGGATACCTCGACTCATGTGGCTTCAGTTGCCTCGATGCATATGCTATCACATGTCCTCTCTGCATCAGTACCGCTCCCAACCCCAAGATCGATGCATCACATTATACCACAAAGTCCTCCATTCCCTCAGGGAGGGCTAACACCGGGGCCTCGCATAACCTTTGGCGAAGCGTCTCAAAGGAGGCCTGCTGCTCAGGGCCCCATGAAAAAGCGACACCCTTCCGGGTCAACCTGGTGAGTGGCACTGCGATCTTAGAGAAATCCCTGATAAATCTCCGATAATAACCGGCCAACCCTAGAAAACTCCTGATCTCGGAGGGTGACCTCGGCACCTCCCAACTCATCACCGCCTCAACTTTGGCCGGGTCGACCAATATCCCTTCCTGGTTAACGAGATGTCCCAGGAACTGAACCTCTCGCAACCAGAAATCACACTTGGAGAATTTGGCATAAAGCCTCTCCGATCTCAAAACTCCGAGGATCTCCCTCAAATGCTCCTCATGCTGCTCTCTAGATCTCGAATATACCAAGATGTCGTCGATGAATACAATCACTGACCGATCCAACATCGGCCAGCACACCCGGTTCATGAGATTCATGAACACTGCCGGGGCATTGGTAAGCCCGAAGGGCATCACCACAAACTCATAATGCCCATAACGCGTCCTGAACGCTGTCTTCTAGATGTCCTCATCTCGCACCCTCACCTAATGATATCCAGACCTCAAATCGATCTTGGAGAACCAAGATGCTCCCTGCAACTGATCGAACAAATCGTCGATCCTCGGCAACGGGTAACGGTTCTTGACCGTCAGCTTGTTCAACTCCCGGTAATCAATGCACATCCAGTGTGAACCATCCTTTTTCTTGACAAACAGGATAGGCGATCCCCACGACGAGCTGCTCGGCCGAATAAACCCCTTCCCCAGCGGCTCCTGAAGCTGCGAGGATAACTCTTGCATCTCTAGAGGTGCAAGACGATAAGGCACCTTAGCGATAGGCACGGCCCCCGGAACCAAATCGATACTGAACTCTACTTGCCTCGCAACTGCGGACACTCCGCCTTCCGGTGTCTGGTCTGGTTGCAGTGAAAACACACTGCAAATCCCTTGGGGCATTCCTTGGCCATATGCCCCTCCTTGCCACATTTGTAGCAAGATCCAGCTCTACATACTCCATCATGACCCTTGCCGCACTTTCCAGAAGTGCGGCCCCTCTGGCTCCCAGATTTGGGATCAACGGGCTTGACCCGCTTGGCTGCCGGCTGGGATTGTGCCGGTCGTCGATCCCTTCCCTGAGACTCCGCCTCCTCCCTGGCCTGAGTCTCTAGCTTAATCTCCCTCTTCCGGGCATTTGCCTGAAGCTCGGCAAATGTCCGGTACGAGGAGTTCGCCACGAACTCCCGAATGTCTCGCCTCAAGATACTGAAATATCGGCTCATGCGTGCCTGCTCAGTGGACACGTGCTCAGGGCAGAACATCGCCCTCTCGTGGAACATCCTGGTAATCACCGTAACAGACTCAGTACCCTGCTTGAGGGTTAGAAACTCCTGAGCCAAACGCTCCCTCTCCACCTGGGGAACGTACTCATCTCGGAACATGGCAGTGAACCTCTCCCAGGTCACTGCCGCAAGCTCAGCAGGCGAAAAGTGTGTTGTCACAAACTTCCACCAGTTCTTCACTCCCAAGCGAAGCTGGTTCATCACGAACCGAACTCTCAAATGCTCAGGAGATGAGCAAGTGAAGAAACACCCCTCTATGTCTGAAATCCATCTCATAGCCGCCACCGGGTCCTAGGTCCCATCAAACTCTGGTGGTTTTGTGTTGCTGAACTCCCGGAACAGCAACGCATCACCACCCTGCGGCCTTGCAGCAGCAACAGCTGTAGTGGCCGCCGCAACAGCAGCCTCAGAAAGAGCAGCATAACGCTCGTCGAAAGTCTCAATCAGCGTGGTCTTAATAGACCCGAACATCTCTGGTATCTCTGCCCTGATGGCCGCAACCACCTCCTCGTGGATGATCTAACGGATCTCCTCATCACTAGCCCCACTGCCCTCTGGCATATGACGTGTCCTCACCATGATCAACCTCTGAAATACAACATACGATAAATTAGAATCCATTCGAGCATACTCACACTCGACAACTCTTTCCTCCTTGATCCTTGGCATTCCGAAGGTTCTTATTTGAACTGTACACCACTCCGATGCCTTCAGTAGTACGGGCCCAATACTACTGTCCGCACCGTTTCAGTATACACCCCAAATCCTCCTCTTCGGATTCCAAGTTCCAAGTACTCTATCACTCTCTAACAGATCTCTGATAAGCTCCTCGCTGCTACCTATTCACTCTCAAGCATCTCATAGCAGCTCACTTTCCCCTAGGCTAAGGCATCACAAATCAGGGCACTCTAGTCCTAATAGGAGTACCTAGCCTGCTCTAGCAAGAGAATACATCATATCAATCTCATAAACATATAATATAAGGGCATTTTGGGAAATCACCGTTCGGGCGCTGACTGATCGTACACACGTTTCTGCTCTGAGTTTCTCTAAAAAAATCTTTTACTTCTTTTATAAAATCTGGTTCTCTTTTGAAAATATTTTCCAAATCCTCAGTTTGAGTTCAAATACCCCCGAAGGTGTACCCGAATCCCTCAAACCAAGGCTCTGATACCAACTTGTAACACTGTAAATTTCAAAACAAATTTTGAAATTTTTTATAAAAACATAATTCACTTAATATTCATAAAAACACCGATGTTTGAAATTCAACCCAATTCATAAAAAATCCCAAGATCTCATAATCATAAAATCCCGTGCATGTGTATTGATCAAGCCGGTGCCTTCCCACGGTCGTCACTAGTACCTGAAACAAATAACACCAAACACTGTAAGCACAAAGCTTAGTGAACACATATTAGCCACTCGAGGCTATAACTCTGTGGGTCCGTGCATCCAAACTCCGTGAACCCTCAGGTTCTAACTCTGTAAACATGCACAACATAAATCACATAGAAATAATGCAGTACAACACATAACATAGATAGCAAATGCCTCGTGTATCTCGATAATCGTATAGTGAGAAGACTCACCTCGTGTATCTCGATAATTGCAAATCCCTGAATCACTCGTGCTCGATCCCTCGAGCTATAATCCTCCTATATACAACACATATCTCTAATTAACACTTCCAAGACTAAGGTTGACTAACCCTACTAAGTCAACACAGGTCAACTCTGGTCAACGGTCAACGGTCAACTTTGACCGGACTCGGCGAGTGCACCAAAGCGACTCGGCGAGTCTGCACGCATTCACTGACTCCCTCAGATCCTCTCTTGGCACCTCGAGTACCTCCCTAGATCGACGAGTTCCATCTGACATGAATCGCGGGGCAACCACGACTCAACTCGCTGAGTCTCAAGAACAACTCGGCGAGTTCCGGTTTGACTCAACCCCATAAAGACTCTCCCTGACTCGCTGGGTCATCCCCCAACCCGACGAGTCCACCCGTTGAACACTTTACGTGAAACCCCAACCCTACTCGCCGAGTCCCAAGAACAACTCGGCGAGTTCATGCCATGCACAAACTCTATTCACCTTTTGAGGTCAGATCTGCTTTCCCAAACCCTAGATCTGGCCTTCCCAAACACATTCATCACGTAAAGTTACAATCTTGGTGCTTATGCAAAGGTCCAAAGGCCTTATTTGATGATATGGTCTCTAGAATGCTATTCTAAGCTCATGGCCTCCATTAACACTCATAAAGCTTGAGGGAAAAGGGTCTCTGGACCTCTTGGGTCCAGATCTAAAGCATCAACACAAGAAGAGGCCAATTACTCCCATGGATCATTCCACAAAGAAACCCTAACTCTAAGATTCACTTCAAGGACTGAGAAAGGAACGAATGGTTACCTCAAATGAAGTCTTTGAGCTCAGAAATCACTGGATTAGCACCTTCTTTGGTCTCCTCTTGCCTTGATGCTCTTCTATGTGCAAAAACACCCACAAATAGTCAAGGATCTTCCTCTTCTCTCTCACAAAACGCTCAAAGACTCTTTAGGGTTCTCTCTGGGGTTGGTGGCCGCAAATGACGGCCATAAGCCCCCTTAAATAGGTCTCATACCCTGGAAATTAGGGTTTCATTAAACAACGTGGACTCGCCGAGTCCACTCCTTGGACTCGCCGAGTCCAGACGCGAACCCGCGTCCAAACCGCGATCCTACTCGGCGAGTTTGAGCTCCAACTCGCCGAGTCTCCTCACAAAATACCAAAATACAATAATAATTAATACCTGGGAATCCGGGCTGTTACATCAACAACAACAAAACAGGTCACCTGAGCTTCCTAATGCCAAACAGAGACTAGTCCTTAGTCAATTACTCAATTCTACCAAAGTTTGACCAAAGGCCAAACTACCCAAAAAGTTAACGGTCAACAGTCAAGTTAACAATCAACCATCTATCAACCACCACGTCGCGGCTAACCCCATTTACCGATTCGTGGTCACTAGATGAAAAAACAGACACATGATAAGCAAACCACGACATCGTGGACAACACTCCACCGCGCCGTGGTGAATGCCTATAGCATCTAATTCCATAGCCAGCATTCCACCTTCGATGTTGTGGTAGCCTACCTTTCTATTTGTTAGCAATTTTTGTTGGTTTTTATTTTTTCTGGTGGCCAAGTTCATCCTCCTAAAAACTCTCAGATGCATTTGTGTTTTAATTCCAGAGAGAGATTTGAGACATGAGGTCTGAGGTAAGTTTTCTTTGATTCTCTCTCTTACTTTAATACTATAGAAATTTAAAAGAAATTTATTGTGGGGTGCTACTATATGTACCCCCATCACTCACATAAAACATGATTACACTCACATGGAGGGTGGAGGTATGTATAGAAATTCTCTTAAATTTGGATATGATATGTTAAAGTCTATAAAATATAACTATATATATATATATATATATATATATATATATATATATATATATATTGTTAAACAGTTAAATATGTTTTGTTAATTTATAGAGTTTATGTTGTATTTGGTGTTATTTATTCATAGTTTTTCAATTAGTACATCTATATAGATTGATGATTATGCGTTTGCGATAATTATTTTTATTTTAGGTACAATGTTAAGGTTTTATTAAAAAAATAATACAGGCTCTTTATCTAATGATAATGAAAAAACGCAAGGAAACAATGAACAAGAAAGACCTCCCTCGAAGTATATGAGAGTTAACTTAAATACACTTCCCGCGAATCCACGAGAAAGACTGAGTATGGAAGTTTACCATGTCAATCAATGAGGTGAAATCAGAAAAGCCTACTTGCAAAAATGACCATTTCAACCTTGAATTCATTCTTTCCAACAAAGAGATATTGGAGGTAGACTTCGTAGATTTAATCCTTCTTGGTTTGATGATTACAAATATTGGCTAGATTATAGTACAAAATTGGAAGGCACATTTTGTTTATGTTGTTATCTATTTAAACATGAGATAAAAAAACCAAGGCGTTTAGGATCATTTTGTAAAAAATGGATTTCATACTTTGAATAAAAAATTGAGTCTAGAACATCATAATGTTAGAGCTCCACATAATATGGCAATCCTGAAGTGTCAAAATCTGATGAACCAAAGACAATCCATAGCTACTACTTTTGATAAGCAAAGTGACCTTGTTAGGACCAACCAACATATCAAATTAAATGCTTCTACTGATTGCGTTAGATCCAAGATTACCTTTTCGAGGTCATGATGAAAGTGAAGACTCGATTAATAAAGGTAAATTTTTTGAACTTCTTCAGTTCTATGTTAATCGAAATGATAAAGTACGTCTTGTTGTATTAAAGAATGCTTCAAAGAATTCACAAATGACAAGTAGTTCAATTCAAACGGATATCGTACATGCTGCAACAAAGAAAACTACTAAGGTTATTGTCGGAAGTGAGTTCTTTGCAAGTTTAGTAGATGAATCACGTGATGTGAGAGAAAACTATTAAGGTTATTGTGAAAGATATAGAAAGTGAGTTCTTTGCAATTATAATAGATAAATCACGTGATGTGAGAGAAATGACCCGAATGCAATCTTTAACTCTTATTGTTGTTTTGAATCTAAAATAATTAAAAAAAAGTAAAATTAACATTATAAAATTACAATATTAAATATAAGTAATAGTGTGAATAAAATTTAAGTTAAAAACGTTGGCAGAATATAGATGCCATAGCTGTTGCAATTGGGGTGTTATCAAAAAAGTATTTTTTTTTTTTTTTTAAATTTAGCCAAAACTGCAAAAATGGTCCATGTGGTATGTCAAAAATTGACACTTTAGTCCAAAACATTTTAGACTAGCACCACCGGTCTAATACTATGATCTTGTTACGAGTTTGGTCCAATTTATTTTCAATGTTTTTTTAAATAATAGATTTGCCCTTATTAATTACTTCATAATCCCATTTCTAATTTCTTTATTCATTTTACAATTTTTATAATTAAAAATAAAACAAAAAGAAAATATAAACCTAAAATAATACCCTTACCCCCATTGCATCCCTTCAATATTTTCTTTCTCTCTCTCTCTCTCTCTCTCTCTCTCTATATATATATATATATATATATATATATATATATATATATATATATATATATATATATATATATATATACTGTTCATTGAAAACCACCGGTGCCACCGCCTGAAACCCCCGCCACCAACTGCTAGGATGTCTCTTTCTCCAACGCCCACCGCCAAAGAATCAGAACGCCACCACTACCACAACCTGGAAAACGAGTTTAGAGAGGTGGTGACGTTTCTTTCCTTCTCCTTTTAGCCTCCTATGTTTGTAAAAGATGAATAGCAGTGACAAGAAGAAAAAGGTCAATGTGGAAACCTTTATCAGAATTCAAATCTAGCTCATTGCCATCTTCCTCAGCAAACCCTAACTTGCCACCGCCTTCGTTTCTCTTCCTTCTCCGTTTATTTTTAAAGCCACCACGAACACCATCTTCACATCACCTTTTGTAACCCTAGTGCCACCTTCTCTAAAGCTCCAGCTCCCCCACGAACACCAGCCAACATTGCTACAAAAATATTTCGACGACGGCGACGAAGTGGTTCAGAGCGACACAATGACAAAAGTTTAGGGTTTTCGACGGATCTTGACGACCGTTTGGTTGGTCTAGCGAAAAAAAGAGTCTCCGGTGATTAGGGTGGGCCAACAAGCGGTGTGGTCCAACAGCAATGAAGATATATATATATATATATATATATATATATATATATATATATATATATATATATATATATATATATATATATATATATATATATATATATATATAAACACACGCACACAAAACAACAAAAATGGTCCATGTGGTATGCATTTTTTCCGGGATTTAGTCCAAACCACAACTTATTCGGATTAGTGGTCATTTTGAGCTAGTTTCGTTGTGTATTTGGTCCCTCAAAAAATTAAAAAGACTAAATTTCGCTTATAATATTTTTTTTATGTTTTTTTATATTTAATTTAAAGTTTTATTAGCCGACGAAGTCTAAACGAGAATTGTAGAGTATATTCTCACCTTCGTGTGCATATAAAGAACGTCAAAAACGGAGCTCGTACGCAAAAGTTACGAATTTTACAAGTTCGAGACCCGAAATCCGAGGCTGTCAGGCTTGCCACGATGTGGCACAGTTGGTCGCGACCCGGCAAGTGACTGAGAGCGTCCAATCAATGGAAGAGGATAAGGTTGACTCACCACGACGTGACACACCCTTTGCCACGACGTGGCACCCAAAATATGGCCCTATAAATAGATTTCAAGGGCTCTGAGTTTCATTGCTCAGTTCCCTTCTTTCTCGCGTCGAAACTCTGCGTTTAAGCCCCCGAAGCCCTCCTGAAGCCCCGGTTTTCACATTCAAATCCCGAAGAAAGGTTTCGCATTCCCGAGATTCCCGAGAATCCCGAGAAAATCAACTTTTCCAAGTCGAAGTTCTGCTCGATTTTCGTCTCACTTCTTCAATCAATCAAGTGAGTTCATACCCCTTAATTAACCATTTAAATGTTTTTAAATGTTTATAAATGCTTTATGGGGGGAAATACAAGTTGAATCAGGTTTAGTTATTATATCAATCACATGTGATTAATAACTAGCATGCAAATGGAATTACTATACATTAACTGTTTTAGCAAACAGATTTCTTCAAATGACTTTCCTAAACGTTTTTACATGTTTAAAACTCTTTATCAAACTGTCTTACACACTGTAAGTTCCTTTCAAATTCTGTTACAAACGTGTTTTCAAACAAAGGTTCTCCTTATACTTAAACTGTCTTATCAAACAAACTACTTTCAATCGTTTTATAAACTGACATCAGGTCATCGTTTCTTAGTATTAAACTTTTCAAAGGTTTTACAAAACTTCTTTTACGCTTTTATATTGTCAAATGCATGCCTACATATGTATAGTTATATAAATAATGTTTAAAGGACTTAGGACGGTTAGCTCGCTTTATTTCATTTTCATTGTTGGGATGTGGCCTTAGAGCATCGGTTGCTCGTCCGAATGTCGTCTAACTATTATTTATATATCATGTATACATATATAGGTATAAAGGTTCCATTAGTCGGTTCAGCACCTTTGGGTAACAAAGGTATACTTTTGGTTATACGCGTACATTACTAGTAACTATAATAGGTATAGTTAGGAGATACTACTTACAATTCCAAGTACAAGGAATCACGCAAGAGTCAGTTCATTCATGAGTCTATACCAATACATTACATGTTACATGAATACGTTTACATATATACGCTTACATGAATACGTGTACATAGATATGCTCACATGAGTACATTTACATAGATACGCTTACAGAGATACGTTTACATTGATACGTTTATAGAGATACGCTTACATGAACACGACTACATTAATACATTTAATAGATACTATTACATAGGATCTATTACAAATGTTTCGGGACTTACCATTCCACACCCAAAGCTGTTAGCTACAGTAGGGAAAAGGAGCGTCGACGGGTGTCCACGGTTGTACTGTTCGGCGAGTTTCCACGCCGTGAATATCCTAGTGCAAAAGGATACATTTTTAGTTATTGTATTATTTTCCTTCCTTTACTTTGTGACACATTCACATGAACGACGAGGTAGGACATATTTGATATAGATAAATTATTTTCCTTATTACCTTTATATTGTGACTCACACACATAAACGACGAGGTAGACTATAACTTTTATAATAATAGTTAAACAAGGGAAAAACCCTCACATCTATAGTGATGCTTACTTACAAAACAGTCGGGTCTTGGTACAAGACTACTTTCAAAACAGTCGAGTCTTCGTAGAAGACTACTTTTATACTAGTAGGAAATATAGGATTTGCTAGGGTTTTCAAACGTTTACAATTACTTACAAACATTTTCCAACTTTTCTCCAAATGTTTACAAGTCTTTACTTTACAGTTTTTACAAATCAAGAACACCTTAATACTTATGAATTCACCAGCTTTATTGCTGATACTCGCCTTCAAAATAACTTGTATTCTCAGGTCACAAATAGACAGGTACGACGACCAGGTTTTGTGAAGACGGAGAAATCAAGACTCCTCTTTTATTTTGATTATTTATTATGTTGTCTTATACTATGAAAAAACACACTTGTAATTAAAATTATACAATTAATGCAATGGATGATGTTGTTGCTTATTTACTACTTTACATTGTTGTGATACATTACATGACGTCCTCCGCCCCAGAACGTTTCCGCCTTTCTCGGTTTTGGGGTGTGACACAGTGTACAACCCGAAAATCGAATATTAGATCGAGCGGTTTTTAGCCGACAAAACCTAAACGAGAATCGAAGATCTCGTTAATAGTAGCGTAACGATAAAAAGACAGACGAAAACGGACGTCAGATGAAGAAGTTATGAATTTTTAACGGACCAATCGTGTCCCGGTCTGTTAAACAATATAACTTTTAAAATAAAGTCAAAATTAGCCGATGGAGTCTAAACGAAAGTTTTAGAGTACGTTCCCACCTTTGCGTGGATATAAAGAACGTCGAAAATGGAGCTCGTACGAGGAAGATACGAATTTTAGAAGTTAAGGGGGCAATTTGCGAAGCTAATGCATGGATTGATGACGTGGCCTAAGTCCCAGCCGTTCAATGAGCTCGCTCCGGATTGTGACACGCCACCCCTCGCATTACGCCCCGCGTCCAAAGTCGGTACGCCCTGCGTACCCTCGCCCTTATCCATCTGAGTCCGATGTGCGAGCCAGCTAGTGCGAAGCTGGCACCCTTATCTGAAGCCTACGCCCCGCGTAAACTGCTGGACGCCCAGCGTAACCGAGGCTGCTGGCCCCTATAAATACATGCGAGGTTTTCCGATTTTTCCACACCATTCTCTTTCTCTCTCTCTATTACTTTCTCTCACTAAGGGTTTTAACCCTCCCCTAAGCCTAGGTGATCCCCTAGCACCCTAAGGAATCCCCGAGGCTCCCGGAGTCCCGAGAAAAAGGGTCTTTCGGTTTCGAAACGCTGCTCCAAGCGAAGCCCGGTTTTCTTTAAAACCTGTTGTAAGTGAGCTACGCCTATGCAATTTTTAATATAGCTTTCAAACAATTATAGTAATGTTATTAGGTCCTTAAAATAATTATTTGGGCTATTATTATGAGTTATATAAGTATCGTTTAACGCTTATATAATAGTAATAATAGTCAGACTATTAATTTGTCGCGGTTATCGTTAGACTAAACCCTAGTGGTATTGATACTAGGTTTTACTGAAGGAAAATTGTTTTGAGAGTATAGAAGCGCTGTCCGAGTGCTGAGTCACCACCTTTCAGGTGAGTGCATAGTCCTTTTCATGAACATGATTTTAATAAAAGTATTAATTATAGTATTAAATATTTGTTAAAGAGTTTATGTATGAGTGCATAGTCCCTTTCATGAACATGATTTTAATACAAGTATTGATTGAAGTATTCATTATATGTTTATGTGAGAGTTAATTGATGTTGCCTGAAATACGTGTTAAAGAACATACCTGATTATATATGATAATTTAGGATAAGGAGTAGACCTAAATTAATTATGAGGAATATTGGGTAGTATTTTCTTACGGGTACAAGTGAGTTATACTCAGTGAATAGAACTTTAGCATATGTCATTTATCCGGGAGCATGGATTAGACACAGTCATTGTCCCTAGTCCGAGAGTATGGATTGGACATAGTCAACTGTCATTAACTCAGGGGTATGGATTAAGACATAGTCAGTTGTCCTTAGTCCGGGAGTATGGATTAAGACATAGTCATCCGTCCCTAGTCCGAGAGTATGGATTAGGCATAATCATTCGTCATTAATCCGAGAGTATGGATTAGTCATTCGTCCCTAGTCCGAGAGTATGGATTAGGCATAACCATTCGTCATTAATATGAGAGTATGGATTAGGTAAAGTCGTTCATTTCCGATCCGGGAGTATGGATTAGGTAAAACGGTTAATCTTAGGTTTGAGAGTATGGATAGTCTCGTTGTGAGGATCGACGGGGTGGGATAAGAGTTGCTTATACATATAAAGTGAAATTTTATATTTTGTGAGTTCTAAATTATATATATGATATAACATTGTGGGATTGAAATCCCTATGTACTCACCAGGTTTCCTAACCTGACCCACTCAGTTTATTTATATCACATGTGTTGATATGAAGTCACATTACACTGAGAGATTTAAAAGAGATGTAGATCACTAGTGTAAATGAATGTAAGTTTTGTTTATGCTTATGTTTCTGTATTGACAATGACATCCCAAATGTTTTAAAAGTGAATAAAAATATATTTCTTTAGAAATGCTTTGATAACGCAATTATCATGTTTTTCTGGTAACAAATTCCGCAACATTTTTATTAAAAGAGGTACTCTGATTTTTATAAAGCATAAACAAAATCGGTCTTTTCTGGATGTAAAAATGGGGATGTCACATTGATGTTAGAGAGTATGTTGTTGGTCAAGTTGTTCACACCCTTGATGCTGAAGAGTATGTTGGTTTTTGACAGAACTGCCCTTGCCCCTACTTTTGAGTTGTCCTTGAAGTGGTAAATTTCAACCTGGTATTCTGATATTGCTTCTAAACCCAAATGTGGATTGTAAGTATTGTGTCAATGTATAACAAATTATGGGGATTTGGATTGAGAGAGAATCATAGGTTGTAATTAGTAATGAATTTTTTTTAAATAAAGCAACAAAAAATGAACTAATACGATAGATAAGGGTAGAAAAGGAAATCTCTATTTTATGTAAGCAGGCAAGTCCAATATATTAGGAATACCCAACTTCATTTTCATTGCAGATAATTTATAAATGGGGTTTCTATAATTGATAATATTTAATGATTCTAAAGAATCATCAAAGAATGGGACTTTTAATTTGTCTAAGAATATGAATTTCAGTAATTTAGAGTTTTATATTCTCAAAGTATTATGTTTTCATGCTCGCAAGAATAAGAATTTGAATTCTTTTAAGAATGGGGTTTTCGTTTAAAAGAAATCGACCATTAAAAGGAATAATATTTAATTCTTGAACTATGTTTCTTTCACAAAAAATAAAACAAACAAAATACATTTTTAAGCAAAATTAAGATTGAAAATTAAAATAAAGTCATTGATCTGTTTTGGAAATTAAAGGCATGATTTTTAGAAATAATGGTTTCCTTGTAATTAAAAAAGAAAGACGTTTCCTTCTTAAAATTAGGGAAAAGGACCATACATTTTAATTTAATTTCTCAAATTGTAACCGTGATTATAACTGAGGAGATCTTCTCCTTCCTAAAATAAAGGCATGATTTTTTTGCAAATAAAAATTAAAATACAAGTCAACAATTCATAAATATTACTATCTATCAGACATGTTACTAGAAATTAAGACAATGAGTATATGACTACTTACGGAATTTTAAATGTTTACAATTAATAAAACTTAAAGTGGAAATATTTTAAGCTAACAGTTGAGTAATTCAACATCACAGATAAGGTTCAAACAAATAATGTGAAGACTAATTCTTATCACACGTATATGACTACTCTTAGAATTTCAAATGACATATTTTCCACCTTATAAAACATCGAATTTTATCTCATATACTTTTTCTCCTTTCTACCCTCAAACAACCAAAACCACTCACAGTGAGACTGCCGTCTACCACCTCTGCTTCTACCTTCTCTCCCTCTCTTAATAATACACAACCCATCATGTGTTCAAGCAAATTTGTAAAGAATCTCAACTTTTCATTTTTTATTCTAATTGATTTCATTTATGCTAACATTATTCTTATTGATAATCGTTTATATGTAGTAAATTATTTGCGTGAAACTAATCGTCTTTAAAAACTAATTTTTGAAAGAAATTACTAGAACCTGTCGCTTAGCGCGGGTGAACGGCTAGGTCGAGTAGGGTTGTTAGGGATGAGGATGTTATTTTTTTTGTTTAAATTTAAATAAAAAAGGTAACAAAATTATAAAATAAATAGGAAAAGAAATTAATAAAGGTAAAAACATCATTTTAAAAAATTCATAACAAACTGGACCAAACTCACGACAAATTAAATAGTTTGGATCGGTGGTGTTAGTCCAAATCTTTTTTGAACTAAAGTGTCAATTTTCAGCTAACCACATGACCATTTTTGCATTTTAGTCTTTATTTTATTCACACTATTACTTATTTTTAATAGTGTAATTGCATAATATTTATTTTCAAAATTAAAATAAGAGTTCAAGACTAACCTTATTTGATTAGGATGTGAATAAGTTTGTGCACAAAAATACACTAGATTTGCATGACAAGATTTGTGTAAAAAAATATACAAGATTTGCATGACAAGTTTAACGAAGATTATCTTATACTAAGTTTAAACTTATATTAATTGTTTTGTTTTAAAAATCTACATTTAGTAACTTGATTTTTATTTATTTTTATAAGAGGATAATATGAAAAGTTTTCCATTGATTTGAACACATCTTAAATAAGAAGTTTGTCTTCAAAATTTAAGTTTCAGAATTTAATTTGAAAAAAAATGTTAAAGGTTATGTCATATCAAACTTGTCTAATGATAATACAATAATTTCTTAACTAGATAAAAACTTCAACATTTACTAGGTAACATTTTTTAAAAAAATATTTCAAACATATTTTTTACAAAATATATTTCAAACAATATCATGTTTGCCAAATGGGCTGAAACTATCAGGTTTTCCAAACCACAAGCTAATCCTAAAATTCAGTGTTTCAATCATATATTATTTCGAAACATTGATTAGAAAAATGGCTTATGTAATGGTATTAGACTACAAGTAATATCATAGGGTAACTTTGTTATAAAAGCGAAAATCATATATGGTAGTAATATTGGAACTCACACTTTTATCGCAAGAATGAGTCGAAGAGTTTGACATGTTCAGACAAAAAACGTATTTCACATTTCAAAGAAGACAATTTCTACTAGTTGTATATTTTACGTTGACAATAAATAAAGAGTCAGAGACACTATCTACAGAAGATTTGTTTGTTTTGAGTCAACCTGTATTATACAAAATGTATTATACAAATGGGAGTTATATGTTGCACTATCTAAAGTAGAGAATGACTTAAACTATTAATTTTAAATAAAGAAGACAAATTTACCAATTAAATATCAAATTTGGTATACAAATAAATATTTTCATATTTATGAAATTTTAATTATTTTGTTTCTATTTTGAATATTATTGTTTTAACTTGTTAATGCAGTTATATATTTGTAATGTCAATCATATATTTATATGAAAATATTTGATTATCATTCCTTAGTCTTCATTATAATTACTGAATACTTTTTTTATTTAATGTTTGTAATACACCATTCTACTTACAAAGAAAAAAAAATCTTATTTCAATATTCTACTTTCAAACATTAACTATTTTAGCATTGTACTTTTACTATTTCTCTATATTTGTGTGGTTTTTATATGCAAATTTAATAAAGTACAATACGTTATTAATAAATATTTCAAATTTACAATAATGTAGTTTCTAAATATTTCTTAACATATGGTACTTTCATTTTTATTATTATTCTTATGTACAATAATTTTAAATAAATACTGTACATATCATTCTACTTTAAAAGTACAAATTTGTAATACAAACAAATGAAGATTATGAAAGTCATATTTCATACCTTTTCACCAATGTACTTTTATATTTTCTATATTTCGTCATATTTTAGTATATATTGTATTTTTATATATTTTTTTTCATACTTTAGCAAGGTAGTTTGATTTTCTAAGTTGTAGTACACATGTTTTTAACCTAGTTCTTAATACGTTATAATAAAAATATGATATAACTCAACATTACAATCATAAATGGCCATCGTGTTTTTTCAATATTTGTGGTAGACGAGTATTGTACATTTTTGCCTCTCTATAGCTGTGTTCATGTTTGAAGATGTAATATAGTTAGTTTATTTTTCAAATTTAATGAATGAGATTGTAAGCATTGACTTTTAGTTAAAATATAAACTAATAGTAATTTGAAAATGCGTTATTGTTTATATTGTTGGAAATTTCTTCTAACGATCTTCTAACCATTATATTTGAAGAAAGAGAAGTAAAATTTGCATTTTGAATTTTTTTTCAAGCATCCATTAGTGCAAACATTAGGATGGGGGACTATCTGGTGTCACTATTCAAGATAAGCCATAAGGGTTTGACAAATTAGGTGTCGTTAAGTCGATGTGGCTTAGTGTGATGATTTACTAGTGTCTAGTCTATAATCTAGCAAAATGGAGGAAATTATCTCATTAACTTGATTGGATGAAATTATCTCATTAACTCGATGATTAACCATCTTTTTTGGTGAGTTGTACATTATGAGATGGACAAGGGTTAGAAATAGATGCATGCATTACATATTGTTGTATATGAAATTCTTATCTTATTTGGAGTTTTGAGGCGACTTGTTGATGTAAGCTAACCAATGTTCAGCGTTGATAATATTTGGATATATGTGTTATATATTACCATTTTTATTAGTTTTGGGTTGTTACAACCCTAAATTCATTTATGATTTTTTGAGGTTTGATTTGAGTAAGTAGATTGTTATCTTTTTATTCAAAATGAGTCACCCTCGAGTTTTCTGTCTTCGCAATTCCATTGCCTAATTAATTTAACTTGTGTTTAGATTGAAGACTTCAGAGACGAGACTTGGAGTAGCAAGAACTTTCATAAAGCCACACCATGTGTGGTTATTAAACTATATTATGATATTTTAATTGTTACATCCTCGCTATCGTAAACTTAGAACTTGTATTTGAATCTTAACTCTGAACTTTTAAAATTTAAAACAAATATGTAACATCCCAAATTTCAATACCAAAAAATTTATTTTTAATTTAATCATTCATAAAACAGATTATTGAAAACATCGGGAAGTTATCTCATATCATAAAAAGCCCATAAGTCATATGTCTCAAAACATGTCATAATATAATAGTGTTAGGGTACAAATCCCAAGAACATCATAGTGCGGAAAATCGTGGTGTGATGGGCTACTATCATGCCGGCTCCTTTCCCTTCGAAGAAGAAGGACCTGAAACAAAACCTGAAAACAGTAAGCACAAAGTTTAGCGAGTTCCCCCATCATACCACATACCATACAATAATCATACTATCTAACATGGTCAGGTACTGGACTACCCCTTCGTTCTATTTCGACTGGTAACTGCCTAGCGTATCAGGGTGCCGGCCTACCCCTTCGGTTTCTTGAGACCGGTACGGTCCTTTCGATCGGTACCACGCCTAGCATATCAAGGTGTTGGCCTACCCATTTGGTCCTTTCGACCGGTACCGGGGACTATTTCACTCCCTACTTCTACCACATAACATCCTAATACATAAACACATAAGTCATATACTGCCTAGCTTATCATGGTGCTGGCATACCCCTTCGGACCATTCGGCTGGTACTGGGGCCTATCCTACCCCTCCTACCACTATCACATAATATCATAGCATACTAGCACATAAAGCATAACATATAGTGGCATACCAGATAATTATCACAAAGACAATCATCTCTACTATACTCTTACTAGTGGGTCGGCATTGGTATCTTCGACCCACTTCTACTGGAAGGTAACTCACCTCAAATGTCGTGTAGTAGTTGAACTGTCTTTGGCTCTGGGATCAACTCCTCTCAAACTCCTACACATAAAATCTCCTTAGATTACCCTTTCATACTCATAACCCCTGTAAGGGTCAACTCTGGTCAGTGGTCAAAGTCAAAGTCAACATCTGGGTCAAAGTCAACATCCTGGTTGACTCAACTCGCCGAGTTGGCTCATCAACTCGTTGAGTTCCATGATCCATAAAACCCTGGAAATGTCGATCCAACTCGTCGAGTTCTTTCATGAACTCGTCGAGTTCCTCTTCATACAAAGTCGGGACATTTCGCTCAGAACTCACCGAGTTCCTCCTTGAACTCGTCGAGTTCTTCAATCCTCAAAACCCAAAAACTATGTCCAAATCGTTGAGTCATCTCCGAGACTCGACGAGTTTGCTCAGTAACAGAAAAGGTTGGGGGACCACGACCCAACTCGCCGAGTTGCATGAACAACTCATCGAGTTCCCCATAGCCTAAACCCATTCAGTCATTTCCTGTCGAGTCCAATGCTTCCAAACCATAGATCTAATCCCCTAGGACTAAGTTACCACGTAAAGTTGCCAACTTTACATACATGCATGGTGTCATGAAGCTAGAAACACCAAAACTAAGCTATAGAAAGGATCTAGGGAATGGGGAAGGGCCAAGGCTTCATAAAGCTGGCAACTTTAAGCCTCATAAGCTCATGAGTGCCTAGATCTGAAGTCACAACTTCATGATACACTCAAATCCCAAAAACGACTTCGATATGGCCCAAAAGTAACAAAATACAACCCTAAATGAAGATCTAAGCAATGGAAAGGCAATGTATCAACTTTATACCTTAAACGAGTCAGAAATGCAGCTCAACTTCCGGATTTAGTGGCTTCCTCTTGAATCCTCAAGCTTCTCCTTCCTTCTCAAGCTTAAAAATCACCAAGAACACACAAAAAGAACACTCAAAGGTGGATTAGGGTTTCATGGCTAGGGTTTGAAGTGATGGAGGCTACAAATGAGGCCACCCTTTGGAGGTTAAGGTGTTTAAATAGGGTGCAAACCCTAAAAATTAGGGTTTCACTCTGGCAGCCCTACTCGTCGAGTTGAGGCTCTCGATTCGTCGAGTAGACTTCAAATTCCGCGTCCAAATTCCATTGCTACTCGACGAGTTTGGGGCCTCCAACTTGTCGAGTCCCTTTACAAAAATGAATAATTTGTTTTAAAATGCATACCAGGATCCGGGCGTTACAAATCTCCCTACTTATTTTAGACTTCGTCCTCGAAGTCTGCTGCGTATGGGAATAGCTTTGGGTAGTGCTCCCTCATTTCGTCCTCCGACTTCTAAGTCCATTCTGAGCCCTTGCGGTGCTGCCATTACACATTCACTAACTCGACCATCTTTATCCTTAGATCCTTTGTCTTCTTGTCGAGGATGGCTATTAGTCGCTCAATGTAGTTCAGGCTGTCATCCACCTGAATCTCCTCTAGAGGCACCACCGCAGAGTCATCTACCAAGCACCTCCGCAGCTGGGAGACATGAAAGGTGTTGTGGATCTGACTAAGCTCGGCTGACAGATCCAACCTCTACGCCACCTTACCCACCTGGGCTATAACCCTGAAAGGACCAATGTACATGGGGCCCAACTTGCCCCGCTTCTTGAACCGGATGACACCTTTCCAGGGCTGAACGACTCCAAGTAGCAAACTCCAGCCTATACGCCACCTTACAATCTTATTGGATCGCTTGATTCTTCCACATCTTCCTCGGTATATGTGTTTGCTACTTGGGTTATCAACATATGTTGATGTGTGTATTTATTCAGTCTTGTGGGTTACTTTTATGTGTATGTTAATAAGATTGTAAAAGGAAATGTGACCTAATGCTTGATATTTTTTTTAAGAACAAGCACATAGTATCCCCACTTGACTGCTAACTCAAGTAACCTCAATAAAACTCTTAACTTCACTATTAGCAAAACTCCACATTTACAAATACAAACTTATACAAGGATATACAAATGTGTTTTTGGAAACACTATACATACAAACTTATATAAAGATATACACAACAATAGCACATAATATATGCAAACACAAACAAAGCATCATGATGTCAAGATCCACATGAACACAGTCGCCCATCCGGTAAGTGCGAATGTGGCTACTAAGTAAGTCCACATCATAAGCACTGAACATTCCTCTTGCCCCACATTGAACAATTGTGTCATTGTACCTGCATCCAAATCATTTATAATCTTAATTCTCTATCCCAGTTCATTCATTCATTTTAATTTAAAATAAGACAAGAATTACTTACTGATGTTCATGGCAGGTGGCAGGGTGTACTGAATCAATAGTAGGAAACTAAAGAGAGGGTCTGCAGGAAGTAGTTCTAGACTATCAGCTGCTTTGATCACAAGGATTCCAACAATGGGAGAAATAACATATCGTATACAGATGATTGTGATGATGATATTAGGTCTGATGCTTGCTCTCTTTAAACCTGTAATCAGTTTTGTCAAGAATATAAAATAATTATAAGTGACCAAGAGTTTCTATGGTTGTTTAGGTTTTACCTTGTATTAGGTTGCCTCCTAGTATAAGAGTGATACAAGGTAAGGTTCCATCCCTATATAACAAAGTACGTAAATGTTGTTAAGATAGATTCAAATCCAAAACATTGCTTCTTAAAAAAACTATAATCGGATAAACATACCCAAGTAGTGTGACAGAATCTTGGATAACTCGTAAAGGAGAATCAACCCCCATCACAAGCTTTTTCAGCCATGGGGTCGCCCCAAAAATCATTCCTAAAATCTGAGGACATATATATATGATTATTAGACTATTATATGTGTCAAGAATATTAGTGCATAGTAAGTGGATGCTTAATTTATAACACTTACAGAACCAATGTTTGGAGGAGACAACAGTTCCTCCAAGAATTTGTGGAGTATTTCTACTAGTTTACATGAGGATTCTTCTTTTTTATCATCATTGCTTAGAGATCCTTCGTGTATAGCCTGGACATATCTATGGACAATGAGATTAACTGTATAATATAATATAACTATCAATGTATAAGTTACATGAATTGTACAGGCTTACAAGTTGGATTTGTTTTTTATCACTAGTCGGGTATGATAAAGGAACAACTAAATCAATATATTCTTGGCTTTCTACACTTAGAAGACATGTTTTTTCATTTTCATTCATGTCTTTGTTGGGTTCCTGTTGTGATTGGTCTTCAACATCTTTCAAATACCTTAAACTTGAGTTTTTTATCAATTGGAAAGTGTATGTCCAAATGTAGAAACTGCCCAACTGTATCATAAGTTTTAAATTAGGATCCAATAATGGTGAAAAAATAAACACCATCACAATATGAAAACAATATAATTGTTAAATTATATGAGCAAATTAAAAGCCAACTCACCGCAAGGGAGAAGGATGAATATGCAAATCCCTTTGACTTGCAGATACTATGTTCCCCAAATGGGCTTCCAGCCTCCGTGCAGATTGCAGGGACAATTATCAGTAGAATATTTCCCAAGTTTCCTAACGTGTAAAAAAACAATAAAAAAAACCCTTATACTTCTGAGGAAACGAGGAAACAAAATTGTGATTTAAAAATGATTATTTATTCTGAAAAACCGCATTGTCAACTATCTAGAAATCAGTGAGACGGAACATAAAGTGATCTAAATATGGAATTTTGGATCGACATAAGGTACATTTCAGGAAGTCCTTAATTTCATATTCATATGTCATACATGAATTTATATATATATATACATATATATATATATATATATATATATATATATATATATATATATATATATATATATATATGTAGGTTTAGGGTCTTACTATTTATCTTATCTCAATATACCATTTTGTTATTCGAAATGAGTTCATATAATTAGTTTTTTCGAGACATTATTTGTAGTGGAGGGCAATGGGAGCGAATCAACGACATAATACAGTATGTGGCATAGATTATACATGTTATGGTGTGAATTTAACCTATGATCTGACCTTTAGTGGGTTGGTTGGCTTGGTGGCTTCCAACTTTAGACTAATTAAAATATTTTGTCTTTCGAATGTCCCGGATCGAATGTTGTTATGTAGATAATTGTTGACATTGATGTTTAATTAATATTTTGTTGTTGTTGTTACTAATAATCCTTTGAAGTGATGTTCGCCGATGAGTTACATGTCAATCTCCTAATCCCACTACATATCCATTTCGTAGGAAATGGGGTTGTAATTTATTGCTTATTACGCGAGTCCTCTTAACACAAGGTACAAAACACAAGTTTCTTACGATGGACATGTATAGACACTCATGGGCAACGTAAATGTAAGTAAGTCTCTCTCGTCATGGATAAGCCATCAACAAAAATGGTAGGTAATTTCATAAAGGATATATGGATGATAATAAAGAGAACATATTGCAGACAAAGGTACTTTTTTCAAAAATTGTTTTTTATACAAACTTTAAAAAATAGGTAATCACTTTTAACAAAATTGATAAAATCAAAAAGATTTTTTTTTGGAAATGACAAATATATTATAAAAAGCGAAACATCCGTCTAATAAGTAACTAGACTAGAGCCTGAAGAAAGAAATAGTACACAGTAGAGTTTTGAAATCACAAATTAAAGAAAGGGGAGGACATCCACTCTCTTTGGTACAAAATATGTGCCTAAAGGTATAAGAAGCATTAATTGAAGTGATAATTATGAGTAATACTACACTAATTATATTAGATTAAATATTAATTACAAATAAGATTATTTATAGTTAATGGATTTACATTGAACTGGTAATATTATATATAATTAATGTTTATCACATTTAATTATGATAATGTTTATTATAATTAATAGTTCAATTAATATTTTTTTTGTGTCCTTAAAACACATATTAGAAAATCTCATAGTTCTTATATGTATTTTTAGGATACATATTAGAAAATCTCAATAAAAAAGGTTTTCTTAAAATCTTCCTTCAGATATATAGATAAACAAATAACAAATATAAGTACCTGTAGAGCACATAGCAATCAATAGGCCCTCCAAGTGTGGTTTTGGTTTAATTAGTTTCGCTGCTATCCACCCCAATGTCCCTCCAACAATAAATGTCATTCCAATATTTACTGGCATAAACCACCTACATAATTTGAGATATTATTATGTTATCACGATAACGGGTATTAATTAGTATATTTGTCGTGTAAAATGAATATTAATGACATCAAATCATCTTATGTGTGTGTGTGCGCGCACACACACATATGCACAACCAAATAAGTTCTTACCAGGAGATAATGTCTTCAAGGTTGACGGTTTTTGCAAGACTAGCAAAGATAAGTGAGGGAGTAAATGCCACGAAAACAATCTGCAAAAACGTTACATTCTATTAAACTGATTGGTTGAAACTTTAAAACAACAAATAACAAGTAAAATAATACAGACTCAGATTGTTTATTTGATCGGTAGGAAGTAGTAGTTTTAAAATGTCAAAGTTTTCGGGCACTCACCTTATTTAGTGACTTGCGGGCATCACCAGAGAGAACATTGAAGTAATCGGTAGCCATGATTGCTCCAATTACACTCACTAGCAATACCTCCAAAATCGGCATTGATGCCACCTCAAACAACGACCAAAACCCCATTTCTCTCCCTCTAAAAATGATGGTTCTAAAAAGGTTTCTGATGCAACTTTTTTTTTATTTCTCCTTTCTTTGTGTCTACCTTTTTCTTTTATTTTATTATACAAGGGTGTTGCAAATCAAAGAAAGATCCTGGAAAACGTTGGACCATGAAGCCAAAGTGAGGTTAAATTCATGAAGATTTCAAACAAAATAATAAGAGAGTGACTTGAAAATTTAAAGAAACACTAAATGGACAAAATGATACAAAACACTTAATGAAGGACCAAAACACCATTTCTCTCCCTCCATTCCTCAACGAAGGTTAACATGAACTCTCCAAACTGAAGTGGAACATGTGAATTCTGCTTCTAGGTTCTATAGCATGATTATTTAAACGATAATCGATATGATTGTTCGTGGTCTTATAATTTTCTTGACAAGAGATTTAACAAGGATGCAATTTTTGAAGCTGGTTTATATATACTTCTTATTCTTGGTTAAAAAAACACACATTTGATTCTTTGTAGCATTTAAAATTTTTTTATGAATATTATTATTATTATTATTTTAAAACGATTAAAACATACCCCTTAATCATACTCGTGTCCAAAAAAATCTTTAAACAACGATGATACTATGGTAAACATATGGTATAACATTATTGGATATGATACCGAATACAAAAATCATAAATTCATTACATCGATCTCCAAAATATTAATCGATGTTTCTACCTTTAAATGGAACACGTCTACATCCTCATTACGCCATTTATTATGAGTTTTTAGGTATTGTTGTTTGCAACTATTGTGTCATACTTTTTTGTAATCATAATATCTAATATATGACCGACTATTTAATATCGTACATAATAATTTTTATCCATACATAAAAATTCATGTTTTATGGAGTTGTACAATACAGTATTTTAAAGCACAAATTGTTGTGTATTGAAAAATTTTATTGTATACGAATCAGTTCCCATTTAATATTATTAAATTAAGGCTGAAAGGAGTCGGCCCCCTAAGAACGCTCGCAAGGAGCTTGCTAAGTACGCTACACACCGGCCCCTAACGCACGCTATGGAGCTCGCTACCGGTGAGTCGCTAGGAGTATAGTGAGAAGAGGGAGAGAATTTGGCTTGCAGTGATTGATGATCCCATTTAAAATTTTGGCAAATTCATAAAAAAAATCCCTCCATTCTTGGCAAATGAGAGGTGTCGAAGCTTCAATTTTTGTTGCCAAAACTTGTTGCGGGAAGAGAATTGGGGAAGAAGATAAAGAATTTACATATTTGGTCCCCAAAGTTTCGATAGTTTAGTATTTTTTATCCCAAAGTTTAAGCAATTTGTTATTTTCTGTCCAAAAACAGAATCCTTCTTATTTAGTATTATGTTTTAAATTAGTGTAACATTTTTTATTTAAATATTAAGTGTTTGTATTTAGAAAAATAGAATTTTTGTAATATTAAATGTTTGTGTATTAAAAAAAATATAATTAATTAAATTTGAAAAAAAAATAAATTGCTAAGAGTGTTACCACTCCCTATGAAATGCTAATAATTAAGTGTTAAGACAAAAAAAATGTTGTGACACTAACAAAAGTGACATGACAAGATGCTAAGAGTGTTACCACTTCCTCTGACCTAAGGATATTTTTTCACACATCAATCTAGTTTTTCAAGAAATACACACCAGTTTAGATAGGCAACAACTACATTATAGTTAATCATTTATTAGCTAATCATTGTATTGTTTTCTAAAAATAATTTTCTTTATACATACATACATACATATATATATATATATATATATATATATATATATATATATATATATGTATATATATATATATTGAAAACAAATAAAGATACAACATATGCTGGAACCAATAATTAAATGATACGTGTCCATTTTTTTATTCATAAGTAATGTATTGTGAAAGTTATATATATATATATATATATATATATATATATATATATATATATATATATAGACTTAGGTTCAAATGTTTTCACTATCTATTGTGTGCATGTATGATTGATTATGTACCAATCATTTTAGTTATTTTAAGAAAGTAATTAATGCATATTTCATGTTGAAGATATATTAATTACTTTTTTAAAATAACTAAAATGATTGGTCCAGAATCAATCATACATGCACACAATAGATAGTAAAAACAAAATAACCTAACCCTATATATATATATATATATATATATATATATATATATATATATATATATATATATATATATATATATATATATATATATATATATACACACACCTTAAGTTTATAGTTTAAAGGTACATATTTCGTTTTTGTTAATTCATTGCTATGTTGATTTAAGCATAATAGATAAATTATGTGGGGAACATTGGCAAATCGTTTTTAATTCCTAGCTATTTTCATGATATTAAGTTTTTGGTAACATGATATAGAAGTGTAATTTGAAGTGGAAGTTATGTTTTCAGACATTGAAAGGAATGATGACTTTCTTTTATGTTTATGAATTATGATTGTAATTTTCTTTGCATATATGGATGTCAAAGTCAATGAAATTAACGCCTTTATTCATTTATGATTGCAGCTATCTTGGATTTTTTATATAATTTGTATTATATTATTCATCGGTGAAAGGGTGGTGGACAAGGTGTCTTACTTTGTTGTAATTTCTATGTTGTTCTTATGTATTCATTTATGATTAAATGTATATATGCTCAATTTTTCTGTCTTTCTGTTTTCTAAATGTTATTCATATTTATTTTGACAACGTCGAGAAAAGAATCAAGTTTCCTCTAAACGTATTCATTTATGTTTATTGAATAATAATTAATTATTGAATTATAATTGTTTTTTGTGTTATATTCATTTATGATTATCATATTTTATGTTTTATGTTATTCATTTATGAATGGAAAAGTTACTTAAGGAATGTGTTTTATTCATTTATGTTAATAATTTGATTAAAAAAATTCATAAATTATCTTGTATTCATTTAGAATTACAACCATATAAATTCATTATTACAAATGTTTTTTTATTCATATATGACGACAAATATTCATATGAAATAATTAATCATAAATTATGTTTATTTTTCTTTTCAGAGAAAACTTGATAAAAAAATATTTTTATATCTATAAAAAGCTAACTACAATCATTATTGTAAATTTTAGGAAATTCTTAATTAATTTTAATATGTTATAATTTAATTAAAATACAAACTTATTAATTTATTTTTATAAAATGATTGATTTAAAAACGTTCTAATTGCATACAGAATAACGTTGTTATTATATGCATATTATTGTTTTTATACGGCTATAACCTCCTCCTCCCCTTATTTTGCATCATTCTGTCCATTCATGAGCCTTGAATGGAAGTATGATTTGCATACATAATGAGATTTTTGTTTGTGTTGTTGCATGTTTGCAACTATGATGTCATGCTTTTTCTAATCATAGTATATTATATTTGATCGACTAAATTTACAAAATTAGAGTTCATTATTATGCAAAATTCTGTTTAAAACAGTTTAAATGGGTCCTCACTATGTAAGATAAACCACGAGAATATCGGATCTTAGCCATACGATTTCATTCTTTATGTTAGTACGAGAATAACTCAAAGAGAAATTAAATATTCTCCTAGTTTTTTTTTTCATATTTTTCTTTCTACAAAGTGACATTTCATCTAAAATAAACAGCAAAGATAGTAGAAAAAAAATATGAAGATACTCTCTGACCTAAAAGAAAAAGTAATTAGAGAAAAATCTGGTCTACATTGGTCGAGTTATACTCGCCTTGTTGAGGACCCATCAAAGGGCCACCGGCCACATCGATTGAGTCGTTCAGGCAACTCGGAATCTATGTCTCGTTAAGGACCCACAAGAGGCAATAATACGGATGGTGGGGATTATGACTTTATTTTGGATATCATTTATTGTATTTGTTTTCTGTAATATAAATAAAGTTGGCGTCTTGCACGACCAATATGTATTTTGGCAAGCATTTTCTTAATATATAAAATGAAAACAAAAGTGGATGGATTGGCTTTTAGTTATGGTCATATAGACGAGTGTAAATGATGCACTGTGAAAGATTTGTTTGATGAATATTGATAATGATATACTAAAGTTATTTTATAAAATACTATATCATAGGTTTTAAAACATATAACACTTAAAATATATTAAAATCAAGTCAACGACCATAAACGCTACTTCAAATATAACAAATACCAAACGTTATTCTCGAAATAGTTTATAACCTTTTAAAAAACATAATTACTATAAAGATATGACCTTATTGATTGTTATTTCAACTTAACTCTGTTTTGGCTGGAACCGTTAATCTGTTCATCTAATCGGCTGTCAAACCAAATCAAACTGATTTCAATTGCTCAGTTAACATATATAGACGCTTAACCAAATTGACCTTATATATAATGATAGGTAAATAAAACAAACACATAATAAATTAACCAAATTGACCTTATATATAATGATAGGTAAATAAAACAAACACATAATAAATTCATAAAAAAAATAAGGATAAAACAGGATTCAAAACTTCAAATTCTATAAACAGAGTTAGAATATTAGAAATATAAGGTTTAAAAATCATTTAAAATATTCGTTTACAGCGTTTATAAAACCAAATGAATAACATCAAACAAACCCAAGTGAAAAACGAAGGGGCCATAGCTCCGTTTCGTTGCAGAGTGTATCAATGTACGTGTTATAAGTATGTTTTTTTTGCAGTTGCTTTCAGAAGAAACAAAAACGATTCTTCCGTTCTTCGAACTTTGTGATCATTACCTTCACCGGATACGAAATTCCAACGCATGCAGCATACATATAGCAAAAAGAAATGCCTTAAAACATTTTCCTCATGTTTATCTCCATTCCCTTTTGTTCATATTATCCTACACGTGTGTGTGTGTGTGTGTGTGAGAGAGAGAGAGAGAGAGAGAGAGAGAGAGAGAGAGAGAGAACCTGGATGTGAACGCTATGTGCTAGCTAGAGCAGTGTGAATACTCCATAGACACAAACTCACAGATCGATGTGCATGTGAAGGCGATGATGGCAGTTAAGTAGGTGGATGAGGTGTTAGTAGTGATGTGTGTGGAGTTTGTATGTGTGGATTTCGGATATCAACCGCCACCACAATAGGACGAATTTAGATAAATTATTGCACATGACAAAGAGCGATAATTCATATATGTACAGATACAAGGGACATAATTGAGTAGAATAGTAGACCAAGATGAATTCGAAAACGACTTACTAGATTTTTTTTCTTTACATATGTCATATTTGGTCTACAATTATTGTTAAATATGTGGCATATAAGAAGATGATGATGGATGCATGTGGTGGTGACGTGGTTGCCGGAACCGAGGAGGAAGTAAGTTCACCACCTTTCATGATGATGAAGTCCCTACCATGGCATTATTGTCCTAAATTTGGAATTTGTACGTAAAATGAAACAAATTTGGAGAATTATTGCAGTGATTAATGCTTGTAGGTTGATTGATATACATTCATATAATTACACATGGCGCATTACTTTAGGACCACTTCTTCAAACTGAATGCTTTAACTCAGGTCGATGACTAATTAGATTGCACATGTACAATATTTATTTACTCTTTAGTGAACATATGATTGAAGATCGATTATGAAAGATGATTAATAGTAGAATGTTTACCGGATGTAGTAACATGCTTACACTACCAAAAAGAGAATTCCACACAAGCGACGAAATATATCCGTATCTACTGCGACAGATCTTCATCTTCAACTAACATTAGTTGGAGATTCCTAGCTAACTAGCTACGGTTTGGCGAGAGATAATTGAGATATTGTCCATACTTTATAGGTCACTAAAGTTTACAAGATTAGACACGGATTATCTTTCACCACAAGAAATAAGGTCATTACCAGCAAAGTTATTAGCGGCGATACAGAGCTTTATCTGTAACGTCCGGTTATTATCATTTCTAACTCTTAATTTTATCAAAGTTCCATAGGATTATTAAGACAGTAAAATCCAGCTCTGATTGAAAATGAATATGTTTGAATTTATAAATGGTTTAGTTGCAGATGATAGAGCATTAGTTTTTTAATTTTACAATTTTTTAACATATAGGATTCAATAAATATGCAAATTGGTTGTATGTTTTGATTCAAAAGAGGTTGTTAGTCTGGAAAGTATTTTGAAACGTTTATACCAATGTACTTTACAATTCATAACTTTTCGTATGTGTCTATTCAAATTTCTTTAGTCTGGAAAGTATTTTGAAACCTTCATAGCAATGTCCTTTAAAAATAAATCATATGTTTTATTGATGATAGACTAATTTCATTTTCATATAATTAATGCTGCAATTTTAATTTTTATAAGATTACTTTGATTTTTTAATTTTTAACATGTTTGTATCTTTATTTTGGGAAATTTATACTATTACATTATATTTTAATTTCCAGTTTGTGTCTTTATTTATGTACATTAGGTGATTGTATTGTATTATATATTTAACCGAGATTCAAGGTATGGAAAGTATTTTGACATTAATTCCTATTAATAAACTTATCAGAAGGAGGGCAAATTCGTAAATTTGCATGTTCCCCCTCCTTCCTGTCGGTTATAGCAATGTACTTTAAAAATAAATCATATGTCATATCCTATAGATAGAAACAATTAAGAAAATAAAAAACTATACACTTTCATATTAATAAACTAAAAATATTTGCATTTTGAATAATAATGAAAGCATCAGCATATACAGAAATTGTCTATTTGTAGACGCCCTATTTTAAAAAATATTTAAAATTTTAAATTTATAAATGAGTTTTTTAATTCTTTAATATATAGATTGACTGACCTCTCTTTGAGGTGGCTCACCACTAAAAAAGGCCATGACAACTCCAGTAAGTGAGATAGTAATCAAGGCTCCAACAAGACCTATTCCAACCCACAAAAGCCATCCTTTTTTAAAATCAAAAGGATTCCTCCAATCTGGAAAATTAATTTGATAAAATGTCCATAAGTTTGTAACAAAAAGAAATAGTATTTTTTGAGTTATGAGTTTGAGTTATGACTGATAAAATGATAATTAATTAATTACCATAGCTATACAAGTCTTTTTGTCCACTTCTTTTAGTGACACTATAAAGTGTTGCAAGTAAAACAATTGTTGTGAAGCTGAAAAACATAAAGAAACAAGACAACTTAATCTATTAAGAAAGAAGTTAATTCAACAATCTAATAGTAAAATAAAATTAAGAAGTCATACGCCTGATCAAAAAAGAGTATTTATGCCTTCTCATCAAGACTTCCTTCTCCAATTTGAAGACCAAGATATGGAAGAGCTGCAGCCTCTACAAACCCTGTCAAAACAAAACTACATAAAGGAATACAATCAAATCATGTATAATCTACTCAAAGGGGAGAAGATCATATAATATACAATTTTACACTCAAAAGCTTCCCTCACACTTAAAAATCAGCATAAGATCTTGTTAAGTTATTGCTTCAATTATCAATCAAAAGTACACACATATTAGAAACACAAATAATCAGCCATATTAGAAGAAATCCTTCACCTGTATTCAACCAAAACAAACAGCCAAACTATCTCTCCTGCCTCTTTTGTTTTTCTGCTTCGTGAACTGTCAAGCAACACCCCACAAGTTGTTATTTTTTTCCTGTAAATTGAGGAGGCAACAGCCCCTTTGCTATTTATTGAAGCAAGCCAAACACCATCGTAGATGGCTGTTCCCGGTGAACAATAGAGGCACATCCTCTTTCTCCGTCAGTTGCAGTCGATATAACCTCCACCGGAGGTGGAGATTTCCGGCGAAACCACGATGCAACATTTCTTCTCCTTCGCACCTCATTGAAAGGAGTAGAAGAAGAGCAGCCTCGCTGCTTCATCCTTACCCCTTGGGTTTACTACTGGTAACGAAGAGAGCAACCACACGGAGTAGGGATGAGCGTAGGGTACCCGCCTTAATTATCTGGAACCAGAACCGGAACCGGAACCGGCGGTTCCTAAAATGTTGGAACTGGAATCGGAACTGGCGGGTAGCGGTTCCACTAGCGGGTACCCGATTCATTAAATTTGTTGAATTTTTAAAACATTTAAAACTATACCTATAAGTTAGCATTCAAAGAATTGAAGTCCATAGTTAAACAAATATTTCTGAGTTAGGGTTGTTTGACAGGATCTGAATTTTTAAGTTCTGAATTTTTAAGAGGTCTGAATTTCTAAGAGGGTTTGAACTTTTAAGATCTGAATTTTTAACATACTGTTTGGTTGGAGCCTCTGAATTGTTGTGCTGGATTATAAAAATGACCATTTACCTTTCTGTATTATTTTTTGCAAAATTATAAAAACACCATACAAAATCCAAAATTAAACATAACTCAAAAACAAAAACACAAATCAAACATAAATATTTGACAAATCTACCCAACTATATCAATCAAAATTGCATTGTTTTTTGGATGAAATTGCTATAACTAAATAGTTTTTTTCAAAATACAATGGTGTAATCAGATCTATATGATGCTATAATAAAGAAATTAATTAAAAAAAACATTGGGATTTCATACAAACAAATAATAAACAGTTTTTATCACAGTAAAAACTCATCCATTATCACCCTTCTTGATTGTATCCATATGGAATCATTGGTCATTATCAATAGCCTATATCAACCAAACAAATGATAAAAAACAGTTTTTATCAATCAATGTTTCTTTCCTGCAAAAAGATTAAAGACAAAGCAATTTAAATAAATTAGAAATTGAAACAATTTCATTGAGGCATTTCATCGAATGGTTCATATGCAAGTAAAACATATAAGTCGATTTCATACAAATATCAAATTAACAAAACCATAAAGATGATAATGATCTCAACATTAAAACATTATAAGGGTTGTTTGGAATTCAGTTTTAAGACTCCATGGAAATCGATTTCAAATTCGGAGAAGAAAATGGATAGTTTTATTTCAAAGTAAAAATTATATAGTTTCAAAACAAATTATTTAAAATTCTAGAATTTTAAATCATGTTATTCATGAGGATATTGTATAATGTATGTTATTGTGATATATAGGATATAGATCCGGTAATAAATTTTTTTTTGTAGGAAGGTAAGAAGTTTTTTTTCTACATATTTTTTTGACGAACAAAAGAAATGAATCACTAGATGATTCATTTGTAAGATTATTCACAAGAAAAAATTCCCAAAAAAACATTTTTATGATTCATTTTTAAGTAAATTAAGAAAAAATTCACTTTTATGACAATTTTAATGAATAACAACGAAATCATTGTATAAATGAATCATCGAGATGTTTTTTTGAGAATTTTTTCTTGTGAACCATCTTATAAATAAATCATCTAATGATTCATTTTGTTTGTTCGCGAAAAAAATATGTAGAAAAAAAACTTCTTACCTTCTTACCAAAAATTTCCTTCTTATATACGAGTAGGATCAAATGAGAACAGTAAAAAGGTTGAGAACGCGAGAGCAAAGTATATTCGTCTGTGATTCCATGTATTCATCTGTGGAGAAATGATAAATTTTTATGTCTTTAATTTCATTTGAAGAGAAAAAAACATATTCATGTTGATTGTGCGTAAAAATTTATCATTTCTCCACAAATGAATACATGAAATCACAAATGAATGTACATGTTCTCAACCTTTTAGGTTTTCTCATTTGATCTTTTCCCCTATATATATATATATATATATATATATATATATATATATATATATATATATATATATATATATATATATATATATATATATATATATATATATATATATATATATATATATATATATATATATATATATATATATATATACCGCTTTCGGCGGGTACCTAGCGGGTAGCGGTTCCGTAAAATTAAAAATAGGAACTGGAACCACTTAAGGCAGTTCCAATTTCGGAACCGATGGTTCCGAGGCGGTTCCGATTCCGAAAGCGGATACCCAGTTCCGATGCTCATCCATAACACGGAGGTCGCGGTAGATGGATTGCTCCCTATTTGCGATAGATTACCAACACCGAGCCACTTCCTACCTTCAGTCGTATTTCTTCTTCTCAGACCAACTGAGGACCGAAGACCTTTTCCCCTCTCTCGCTGCTTCTTCCCTTTTTTGCGGACCATTCGAACATCCGAGGTGCTCACCTTCTCACAGCTTCACCCACCAATAATCGACAGCAACAGCAGCTTGCTGCTTTGTTCTTCTTCTTCCTTCGGTCCAACGAAACCCCAGAGATCCTCCCCCTGCTTCTTTTTCCGATCGAACTCTATTGGAGCCCTTTCTTCAATCGGTTGTTTCTTTTTCTCAAATTGAAGAAAACAGAGACATGACCCTTTTCCTCTAATTTCAATTCTTGGTCTAATCGACCAATTAAGCCCCTCCACTTTATTAATTTGACCAAAACAGTCCCCTATGGAAATTCTTGACAAAATAAGCTCAAATCTCAAACATTGATTTTGTTAAACCATTTCAGCCCCTCCTTTGGAATTAGATTACAAAATCATTTTTTACTTCGTTTTATATGTTTTCTAACAATAAGATTTTTTACAACTTTAATTTTATGTCGTTTTACATGTGCTTTCACACCAAAAATCAGGGTTTTAAATAACTCCATTTATAATTAAATACTTAGTATTTACTGTATAATTAAACACGTACAAATGACAAAGTTATTAAAATATGCAATATTACAACTCATAAGTTTTCTAAATTAATGAAATATTATTTTATTACATAATTAAATTTTAAATTTTATTTAAAATTAATACCCGTGGGTTCCATGGGTTTTAACCTAGTATTAAAATCTATAAATGAATTAAATATTATATACTTAATAAAATAATAATAATCAATAGAAATCTTGACGTATGGAGGGTGATGTATAAAATTTGCTTTTTCTTGTTACCGAGAAGAACAGATAACAAAGAAGAAAAGTCAATATCTCACTCTTCCTTGAACATTAGCACCCTTTTTCTTTGAACATCTGTGTTTTTCTCTTTTTTTGTGCCACATTGTAGAAGACAGAAGAATAGCTGTGATTTAGGGCACCGCTTGAGACCATGAAATTCTCACCCATTTTCATTGAATTGGTGGAACACTCTGAGATCGGAGAGGAGATGATTTGAAAAGTCTTTACCCTTGTTGATGATATCATAGCAGGGTTGAGAATGTCAGAACGGTAGTAGAGCAACCAATTACATCGCCCACACACAATTTTACAATGTGAAAAGCCATGAGTCAAGGACTATGGAACCAGATGGTCAAAGCAAATCTGGTGAAATTCAGATGTAGATCCGGTGGAACCAGATCTTGTGGTCTGTGAAACGAGCTCGTTGTGACAGTTTATGAAGGGAGAGACGATGGTGGTGGTCTCAGACGATGGGAGGCGGTGAACAAGTAGGTCCGGAAGAAAAGAAGAGGTGGTCATCTGGTGATTCCGACGACGTTATAGAGGTTCTGGCTACATTACGGTGGTTTTGATGGCGTTAAGGTGGTTTTACCATGGTAGCGGTTGTCTGGTGGCATGTTTCTCTAGATCTAATGGTTGACAATGGCAGTTTTGGTGGCTGCTAAGATATATTAGCTTCAAATCCAGTGAAACTAGATCCATTTCAGCTTTTCCGACAAACCAGATCGTGGTTCAAGCAACGGTTCATGGCTGCAGTTCAGGACGGAAGAATGGAGGAAAGAGAAGGTCCGGGAAGAGGAAACGTAAATCTGAGGAAGTTGTTTAGGAGGTCGCCACAATATTTCGCCGGAGAAGAAGGTTGAGGAGGTAGCTTCCGACTGTGGGAGTATTAGAGGCTGGGGAGGTCATGAAAGCTTTCGACTGTGGGAGGATTAGACGCTAGGGAGGTCGTAAACGAGCAAAGCTGGAGTCGATGGTTTGTGTAACACCGTAAATTTCAAAACAATTTTTGATTTAAAAATAATCGTTTAATTCTTAAAAACACTTTTCTTAAAATCTCATTCATAATCGAATTACAAAACATAACTCCATTTTCACTTGCATAATAAACCAGGATCCTCAAAACATGACTCATTCTCTGGTGTGTACAATCGATCCGGTGCCGTCCCGTGATCTTTAGAGAAACCTGAAACACATAACACAAAACACTGTAAGCACGAAGCTTAGTGAGTTCCCAAAATACCACACATAACACATATTAGCCACTCGAGGCTATAACTCTGTGGGTCCGTGGACCCTACTCTGTGAACCTTCCGGTTCTAACTCTGTGAACATTCCGGTTCTAACTCTGTAAACATGCACAACATAAATCACATAGAAATAATGCAGTACAACACATAACATACATAGCATACAAATACTCTGTCACATAACTCTGGTTACCTACTCAAGGTAAAGTCTAGTGAGAAGACTCACTTGACAATCAGAAAGCAATTATCTGCACATGCGAACCTCGGACTCGCCACCGCCTATCACATAAGGCAAATATCTCTAATTAATACTCGAAGTCCCAACTCTAATTAACCGGCGATTACTCTTTCCCTCTCTAGTCAGGTAATGGGTAAAAGACCGTTTTACCCCTCCCCGGCCTCTATTACCTCTGTTGACCAAAACTCCCAAAGTCAACATAAGACAACACAAGTCAACGGTCAACACTGACCAGACTCGGCGAGTACTCAATAGTGACTCGGCGAGTCCATGCGGGTTCTCTAAATCCTTTTTAAACCTCTTAGACACGACGAGTTCCCTCTCCACTCGTCGAGTTACTTGGCAACGAATTGTGGGGCAACCCTGACTCGACTCGTCGAGTCTGCCTATGGACTCGGCGAGTTGCTCCCATGACAACCCTCATCTGACCTTCTGAGGTCAGATCTGCTTCACCAAACCATAGATCTAACTCCCTTAAAGCCAATAACCACAAAAAGGTCGAACCTTGGGCACTCATGCAAGGTTCTACAAGCTCATTTGGGTGAAACCCTTCATTACATAACAACCCTAGATCAAAACTCCAAATAGAATGCATAAAGTAGGATGGAAGGGACTCTCTGGACCTCTTTGGGTCCAGATCTATGGCTTTACACTCAATGGGACACTATACTCCACAAATCAAGCCATAAAAGAAGCTAGAAAACCCTAAAATCACCAATCTTACCCAAAACAGAAAAGGGAGAACAAATTGGTACCTCTATGGTGAAGATGCAAGCTTAGAAGCTCTGAATCGACACCCCCCTTGACCTCCCTTTGCTGGAAATGACTACTCCATTGCACAACCACCTCAAGAATGCTCCAAAATGGCTCTTCTTCACTCTCTCAGCTCTCTGGTTCAATAGGAGTCTCTCAAAGGTGTAGGTGGCCGCCACTGAAGGCCATAAGGGCCTTTAAATAGGTCCCAAACCCGGACAATTAGGGTTTTCCTTGACAGCGCCGACTCGGCGAGTCCAACTACCCGACTCGTCGAGTCCCTTCATTAAACTGGTCCCCAAAACGCGATCCTACTTGACGAGTTGAGGCGTTAACTCGTCGAGTCTCCTCATTCCCCAATATAAGATACTCAAATTCCCATACCTGGATATCCGGATGTTACAATTTTCCCCCACTTGAATTAGATTTCGTCCCCGAAATCACTCCTAAACCATCCAAAACTTAAATCATTAACCCGAAAGGCACCACCGAAATGATCCTCATACCGCCCGGATATCTTTCTCTAGAGACATCCAAAATCACATGGAACCTCCAAAACAAAGTCTAAACCAACACTTTCGCCGCTAGAAATACGCTTTCCCAATAACCGGAAACTCTAGTGGCCTGAACCACCTCTAGACCACCTACTCGAGCGATCACCATGATAATTGCTCCTCGAATAACAACCTTGCTTTCTCACTGGTTTTCTGATTCTCATACGACCATATCCAACAATCGACTATCTCTCCTCCAAACTGATCATGCCATAACTGACGAACCCCACCCCTGCGAATAAAAGGGTTCGCACTCCATCGGGGCACATCTTCTAAAACTGCTATCAGAAACCATCCGAAAAAAATCCCGACACTCTGCCCTCAGACACAGAAGCATAACCATGGTTGCTTAGAAGTGTCCTTAACATCTCATTCATAAGCCTTCGCTCTAATTTCATATCTCTTTTAACACCACACGAGGTCTGACCTCGGCCCAAAAAAAAAATTAAACCTCCACGGTTACCCATAATCATGATCCAAAATGTCTCACTGAATTCCTCCTCGCATCAACTATCTCAGCCCAATGGCACACCAGTCACGAAATTCTCATTAACTCATACAAGGACTGCAACCCAACCGAAGATCAACTCAACCCCGACCTCGGATGTTAGTTGCGCACATCACCTGTGCATCTCGCAATATCTCTTACACCCGAGTACTGACCTATACAGGTAAAAATATCCGACGATAACAATACCTCCCATCCGAGAATTTACCTCAGAAGTCTAGAATCTCATCTCGTTATCCTCCCACTATCAAAGCCAAACTCAACTCGAGAGTTTGGGTCCGACCCAAAGTTGAAACCTCGTGTCCCAATAAAACATTGGTCTCATGACTCACCCTACGCCCCGCGCGAATGCCATTTCCCAATTTCCTCATGCTGCGACAAACACAACTCAACTCAACTCAAAATATAATAATTCCCGAGAGAGAAGGAGACCCCCGTCTCGCCCCCTCGCCTAACCACCAAGCTCCAACAACTCTATACTAGGCTACTCGAGCCTAAAACTCCTCTGCATCATACTCTGATTGGAGGACACTTCGTCATCACACTCTCTTGCCGCCTAGAATACTACGGCTCCTCAACATCACCAATAGCTTCTGACCAGTGAGTACTACGGCCCCCCGTAGCATCATAACACCCTCTAACCAGTGAATACTACAGCTCCCCGTAGCATCACAACATCCTCTGACTAGTGAATACTACAGCTCCCCGTAGCATCACAACACTCTCTGACTAATGAATACTACGGCTCCCCGTAGCATCACAACACTCGCTCCCATTACCCCATAATCTAATTCTCATACCACACCACACTATGTCCACTAGCTCATGCTCCGCGGACTATCATAGTTATCTACACACACTTGCCCCAATTATGCATCATAAATTATGACGACAATCGTCATAATAAAATACCTCTTTCTTCAGAAAATCCACATTCTTAAATAATCCTTCCTGATGACAACTCCCAAGGCTCCCACTAGAACCATAGATACTTGATACACCACAAGTCGTCTCAACTCAAGATTCTCAAATAACTCCGAAATCAAGATATCATACCCGGATACCTCGGAACACCCCAACAGAACATCACAAGATCCTACCACAACCACTGATCTCCTGCCCCAAGCATCATATAGATACAATAATACATTTCCTCTGAACCCCATAATTAGATCTTCATTTTTCCCAATACGCAACTTCGGTGTATCCAAATACTCAATTGGAACACGAGAAAACGCTAACGCTACGGAATACGCTGATAATTCTTTGAAACCCTTTTTCCTACCGCTCAAAATCCAAGCAATAATACGCATACCGACCCAGGAGTTGGCTGCTCAATCATTCTCTACCTACTTGCAACGACCCTGACCACTACCAGGTTCCTGACCATTGACCACCTGCCGTGGAGACATTCATCCTTCTCAAACAAGTACTTCATGCATTAGCTCACTCTGACCCTTTCCTCGATCACCAATAACTCTGGTATCATGAATTCTTACCTCGGATCTCTATACCCCACTTATAACCGCTCTTGACAAATCTCTGCTTTCTTCCATACGGTACCCGGTTCTCCCCCACTCAGGGTTTGAACCATCACCAATTGGCACACAACCATCCCACAAACTATTTTCACCAGCAAAATCACACATGCCCCTGGAAAGTGCTGCGCAACGCACGATAATCCCCTTTAAGGAAATCAATTGATCTCATATATTTTGAACCTCAGATGAAATCCTCAAGAACTTCTTGTCACGACTGCCTCTAGTCATTCCAAGTCTCGTACCAATCCAATACCAAACAACTCAACTGTCCAATAACATCACTGACTCATAGAATGAACCACAAAATCATCATACTCCCCCACCTCGACTCATCAACCAACGTTGGCACATGGATCATCCCAAGAACAAGGACCCACTCCCATATTCAATACCCAACATAGATAGAAAAACCACTGCATTGATAAACTCGACTGGACTCCCCACTGATACCACTACAATACGCCCTACTATACTCAAATAGGTGTAACATGGTCCTCGACTATCTCAGTCCCAACTGACTATCTGCTCATGATAAATCACTGCCTCGCGGCACACATGCTACCTGATACTCTGGTGGAAAATCATCATCAATGACAACCTGCAGGGTTTACCCCCAAACCCAAAACTTAAACATCATGCCTCTCATGTTTCGCACACGAACATAAATAGCACCACCCAGGTCATAGAAGGTGACATCTCCTCTATTGACTGATTGCTCAACTCAGACCGAAATTCTCCCCTCCCTCTGACTCCTTACCAAAATACTTTGAAAGGCTCTCGACCTCCCTCTCAAGGGACGCCTCTTCGAACTCAATCATGGCCCACAGGCCTAAAACCCATAGCGTCCAATCTCTACCTCATCAATCATGACTGGATAACCAGAGAACCACAAACATCATTCACTACGAACCATGGTACTCATCCCATGACATCTCTTCTCAATATGCTCCGGTGTATGGTACCCGAACCATAGCATCACTCATCCATCTGCTCCGATGTATGGTACTCGAACCATAACATCACTCCTCCATCCGCTCCGACATATGGTACTCGGACCATAACATCACTCCTCAATCCGCTCTGATGCATGGTACGCGATCCATAACATAACTCCTCAATCCGCTCCGATTTATGGTACTCGAACCATAACATCACTCCTCAATCCGCTCCGATGTATGTTACTCGAACCATAACATCACTCCTCAATCCGCTCCGATGTATGGTACTCGAACCATAACATAACTCCTCAATCCGCTCCGATGTATGGTACTCGAACCATAACATCACTCCTCAATCCGCTCTGATGTTTGGTACTCGAACCATAACATCACTCCTCAATCCACTCCGATGTATGGTACTCGAACCATAACATAACTCCTCAATCCGCTCATTAGAACCTTCAGAATACTCCCTGTATCAAGTATGGGTCCTCTGCTTTCAGTAGTACGGGCTCATACTACCTGCCACGTCTACCCATACTTTCCACACGGACTATCCCGAAGCTCCTAAGTAGTTGCTCGACCTTCTCGTTCACCAATCCCATCGTGCGTGCTCGCTCCCCAGCAAAATTCTCTACTCTGCCAGCGCACTCATCTGGCTAAGGTTACTCCCTAGGCTCTTCCTAGATTCCCACACTTCTCTGCCATCAGCTGCTAAAGAGCTCCTAATGATGCCAGCCATCTACCTCCTGAATATCGTCATATTCACTTAGTAGCTGACTCCCATCATTGAGAGCTCCACAAAGCACGAAGCAAGCAGCATTCAGGCATTGAAGCGTCCCCTTTAGCACGAAAAACCTCCTTAGGTTATTATCCACTCGCGTTCCTCATACATGATGGATATCACTAAACTCTAACAACTCTGCCCCACGTGGGCATCTGGCTACCCTCTTGGCAAGCTCCTCATATGCTCATATAGATACCTCTTCCATATTACTCCCCTACTCAAATCCCCTAAAAAAATTTCCTGCTGGACACTCTCGCTCAGCACATACTCGAAAGCACATCACATATAACAGCAACCCTAGGCTAAGGCATCACAAATCAGGCCACTCTAGTCCTAAAATATCAATTGCCTAGCCTATCTCTAGCATGCATAATATCTCATAAAATGTATGACAAATATCTCATAACACAAAATAAGGGTGTTTTGGGAAATCACCGTTCGGGCTCTGGCTGATTGTACACACTGCTCTTTTTTGCTTTCTCTTTGAAACTCTTATTCGCTTTATAAAAACACATTTCTTTTTGAAAAAAATTGTCTTGAATCCTCAGTTTGAGTCCAGATTTACCCGAAGGTGCATCCGAATCCCTCAAACCAAGGCTCTGATACCAACTTGTAACACCGTAAATTTCAAAATAATTTTTCATTTAAAAATAATCGTTTAATTCTTAAAAACACTTTTCTTAAAATCTCATTCATAATCGAATTACAAAACATAACTCAATTTTCACTTGCATAATAAACCAGTATCCTCAAAACATGACTCATTCTCTGGTGTGTACAATCGAGCCCGGTGTCGTCCCGTGATCTTGACAGAAACCTGAAACACATAACACAAAACACTGTAAGCACGAAGCTTAGTGAGTTCCCAAAATACCACACATAACACATATTAGCCACTCGAGGCTATAACACTGTGGGTCCGTGGACCCTACTCTGTGAACCTTGTGACATCCCCAAAAATCACGGCCATAAAAGACCAATTTGTTTATGCTTTGTTTAAAAATCAGAGTTACATTTTAAATGAAAGTGTTGCGGAATTTGTCCCAAAACAAAAATATGATAAAGATTTATCAAAAGCATTTCTGTAGAAATGTATTTCATTAAAATACTTGGGATGTCATGTTCGTACAGATCAAAAGCATAAACAGTACAATATAAGCCTTACTACATTATTTCATATCTACAGGCCTATATCCGTAATCCCTCGTCCAAAACATCACACCTATGCTCATGCGCCACTACCTGTAATACAAGAAACTGAGTGGGTCAGGCTTGGGAGCCTAGTGAGCACATAGGGTTTTCAACCCACAATAAATAAGTTTATTAATTTCATCAATCAACAATAACCCGATTACCCATTCCCGTTATCCTCACTTTACGTCCCTAAACACCTATCATAAGGGACCTAGCCTAAGGATCATCATCGGGACGGACACTACTGCTAAGGGGATTCCTCGACAATAAATGTCCTAAAGGAAACCATGTGGGGGATGGAGTACACCGTCGAACACATCATTCACAAACACCTACAGGTTGCGAGCCTGCTAGTGTTCCACTGGACTGTCTAGAAGAGTCTGTGGTCGTCATCCATACTCCGCTAGATGACAGAATCAACAACATCAACATCGAGGTCTCTCATCATTTTATCACACATCACCTATTACATCTACCCATGTTTTACCCCAACATTTTCGTAGATATAAAATACATATACAGTTTAAATCATTGAAAACATGTATAACAACGTTCATCCAGCATAGATAGCAAGTATTCAGATAATATGCACACATAGCACGTAATTTATATAAAATACTTCATATCTATGTGTAAGCTGAAAGTAACTATGCACTCACCTGGTAAGGTGGTGACTCGGCACTCGGACAGCTCTTCATTACTTCTTAAAACAATTTTTCCTTGACCAAAACCTTGTATTAATACCACTAGAGTTTAGTTTTAACGTTAATCGCGACTAATTAATAGTCTAGCTATTATTACTATTATATAAGCGTTAAATAACACTCAACATAACTCATAATAATAGCCCAAATAATTATTTTAAGGTCCTAATAATGTTACTATAATTAAATAAGAGTTATATTAAATATAGTATAGGCGTAACTCACTTACAAAGGGTTTTTATTAAAAACCGGGCTTCGCTGGAGCAGCGTTTCCAAGCCGAAAGCTTTTCTTCTCGGAGTCGTCGGGCGCTCCGGGGCTTTCTTCTCATGATAGGGAGGTTTCCTAGACTTGGGAGGGGCTTAGGGAGGCTAGAGAGAAGTTAGAAAGAGAAAGAGAGGCTTATGGTGTGAAGAAAATATGAGGAGTTCACCCTTGTATTTATAGGAGTTTTATAGTAAAGTAGTCTCTAAGTTTCGTCCGTAACTTTTGCATACGAGCTCCGTTTTTGTCTGTCTTTTTACCGTTGAGTTCCTATTAATGAGATCTTCAACTTTCATTTATACCTCGTTGGCTAATTCTCATTCTATCTCGGATTTACAAATCTGTATCGAATTCGCCGCGCTCGAAAAGTAGAGACTAAGCTTCGTCCATAACTTTCGCATACGAGCTCCGTTTTTGTCTGTCTTTTTACCGTTGAGTTCCTATTAATGAAATCTTCAACTCTCATTTAGACCTCGTTGGCTAATTCTCATTCTATCTCGGATTTACAAAACTGTATCGAATTCGCCGCGCTCGAAAAGTAGAGACTAAGCTTCGTCCATAACTTTCGCATACGAGCTTCGTTTTTGTCTGTCTTTTTACGGTTGAGTTCCTATTAATGAGATCTTCAACTCTCATTTAGACCTCGTTGGCTAATTCTCATTCTATCTCAGATTTACAAAACTGTATCGAATTCGCCGTGCTCGAAAAGTAGGGACTAAGCTTCGTCCATAACTTTCGCATACGAGCTCTATTATCAACGTTCTTTATATCCACGCGTTGGTATTTACGAGTACTACAACTTTCATTTAGATCCCGTCGGCCAAAAATCGACCGATCTAAAATTCAGATTTCGGGCTGTGCACTGTTATGCTAAATCTTAGAAAAATCATAACTTCCTCATACGAAGTCAGATTTGGGCGTTCTTTTTATCGATGTTCTTAGTATAACATATTCTACGACTTTCGTTTAGAGCTCTAAGGCTAAATCTCGCTCTATCGTAAATTCACTATTTACGCTTCTCGGTATCGTGCCGGTTCTGTCGCGAAACTTCGACGGGTCATAACTTCTTCGTTATAACTCGGATTTCGGCGTTCTTTATATGCACGGAAACCTTGAGACATATTCTAAAACTTTTTGTAAAGATATCGGGATTATCTCACACTTTAATTTTGACGCTTATTTTTATTCTTTATTAATTATACATTTATAATTAAATAATAAACACATAAACACACATAATTCACATAATACTCAAATATTTCATCTTTATTACTTCAAAAAGAGTTACAAGAGTTGACCTAGACTATTACATTGACAAAAATGCTTAGCCCTGAAACCCGGGCGTTACAAACCTTCCGGTTCTAACTCTGTAAACATGCACAACATAAATCACATAGAAATAATGCAGTACAACACATAACATACATAGCATACAAAAACTCTGTCACATAACTCTGTTTACCTACTCAAGGTAAAGTATAGTGAGAAGACTCACCTGACAATCAGAAAGCAATTATCTACACATGCGAACCTCGGACTCGCCACCGCCTATCACATAAGGCAAATATCTCTAATTAATACTCGAAGTCCCAACTCTAATTAACCGGCGATTACTCTTTCCCTCTCTAGTCAGGTAATGGGTAAAAGACCATTTTACCCCTCCCTGACCTCTATTACCTCTGTTGACCAAAACTCCCAAAGTCAACATAAGACAACACAAGTCAACGGTCAACACTGACCAGACTCGGCGAGTACACAAGAGTGACTCAGCGAGTCCATGCGATTTCTCTAAATCCTTTTTAAACCTCTTAGACACGACGAGTTCCCTCTCCACTCGTCGAGTTACTTGGCAACGAATTGTGGGGCAACCCTGACTCGACTCGTCGAGTCTGCCTATGGACTCGGCGAGTTGCTCCCATGACAACCCTCATCTGACCTTCTGAGGTCAGATCTGCTTCACCAAACCATAGATCTAACTCCCTTAAAGCCAATAACCACGAAAAGGTCGAACCTTGGGCACTCATGCAAGGTTCTACAAGCTCATTTGGGTGAAACCCTTCATTACATAACAACCGTAGCTCAAAACTCCAAATAGAATGCATAAAGCAGGATGGAAGGGACTTTCTGGACCTCTTTGGGTCCGGATCTATGGCTTCACACTCAATAGGACACTATACTCCACAAATCAAGCCATAAAAGAAGCTAGAAAACCCTAAAATCACAAATCTTACCCAAAACAGAAAAGGGAGAATGAATTGATATCTCTATGGTGAAGATGCAAGCTCAGAAGCTCTGAATCGACACCCCCCTTGACCTCCCTTTGCTGGAAATGACTACTCCATTGCACAACCACCTCAAGAATGCTCCAAAATGGCTCTTCTTCACTCTCTCAGCTCTCTGGTTCGATAGGAGTCTCTCAAAGGTGTAGGTGGCCGCCACTGAAGGCCATAAGGGCCTTTAAATAGGTCCCAAACCCGAACAATTAGGGTTTTCCTTGACAGCGCCGACTCTGCGAGTCCAAATACTCGACTCGTCGAGTCCCTTCATTAAACTGGTCCCCAAAACGCGATCCTACTCGGCGAGTTGAGGCGTCAACTCGTCGAGTCTCCTCATTCCCCAATATAAAATACTAAAATTCCCATACCTGGATATCCGGATGTTACAGTTTGGCGTTGGTCCGTTGTTTCTCGGTGGTAGTCTGGTGGTTCCTGACGGTTTCCGGTGGTGGTCCGGTGGTTCTTGGTGACTATCTGTTTAGTTCATTATGAGAGAAGAGAGAGAATGAGATAGTATGGCGGGGTGGGTTAGGTGGTATTTTTTATTTGAATAACGAATACATAAATATTTTTTGTTTTAATTTTCAAGTATAAAAATTAATGGTCCAGGTTTGTTCTCAAATTAAGAAATATATATATATATATATATATATATATATATATATATATATATATATATATATATATATATATATATATATATATATATATTAGAGTTGTGATATGACATATTCCATTCAAAACTTGAAATTACTAGAAGATAATACATTGTTGTCTATGTCGATTAGATTTCATTTTAGATTATTTTAATGATGTAAGACAACATCATGTACAACTTAAAATAAATAATTTTGTTAAGAATGCATATACAGTTACATTTTATTATCCTTTGAATAGTTTTGTCACTCTTTCATATTTTGTATATTATTTGACCTACCCTAAAACAAAATATTTGCTACATCACTGTTGGTTTCACTTTTTGTTTTTGATGCTTTGCACCATTATCATAGACGAAAGTTGTTTTTTGTTGGTTTTACATCAAAAGTCCTTAACTGATTTGAAATTCTGTTAAGAAGCTTATATCCTCGTCATCTTTAAAAGATTCATCATCTTCTCTGGAGATCAAACGTTCAATCTCTTGTAGTTGTTTCAAGGATTCAAGGAGTGTGGCGAAGTCTTAATTTTTGGTACAAGATTCTAGGATGCCCGATTGCTAAAAACTTTTAAACTATTTTAAGTCAAAGATCATGGAATTCTTTAACAATTATCTTATAAATAGAGACTCGACAATTTATAACGAGCATATCCATGATCACAAATAAGATGTGAGATAGGATGCAAAGTTATCTACAACTTGATAGTCATTTGTATTTTATAGCTTCTGTTCATTCAAATTCACTTATATCTATGGGATATGGGATGCTTAGGTACTTCTAGTTATATCAACATTGTAAACATTGTCGACCTCTGTTAGTTGATTAACCAATATTCTCCTATACAGATGTCAACTTTCATTGTCATTTTAATAGTATAAACTATAATGATTGTCCACTGTAACTATCGAGTTGTGTTTTTTACAAAAGCATTTTTAAGTTTCTTTTTAATTTAAAATAACAACGATATTTTAGAATTTAGATAATCATATTATGTATGTATTGAACAAATAAAATAAAATAATATATATATATATATATATATATATATATATATATATATATATAAACCGGTTCCGACGGGTATCCAACGAGTAGCGGTTCCAAGAAAATAAGAACCGGAACCGGAACCGCTTAAGGTGGTTCCGGTTTCGAAAACGGAAACCATGTTCCGTTGCTCACCCCTAACCACAACTACATCCGCCACTTCTAGCAGGACTTTCCGACTAGCAAAATCTTCAAGATTAAATTATAAAACCAATACCAAACTCCTAATCTTGCTACATAGAAAATTCACTTAAGTTTATCAAACTCATTAGAAAATTTAACAATATTTCTAAAAATGGCATTAAATTAAAGTTGTTAATTTTTATTAATAATCATTTAAAACCTTTATGATTTTCAAATGGGTAAAACCATAATTAATTAAACATTTAAGATGTATGGGCTAAAATAGAAAAAGGCTTAAAAGTGACAACCATGAGTATTGGAGTTAGACTTGGTTTCAAGCTTTCAGCTCAATAGCTAAGTAAACTTTAAGTCTAAAACTAATATTTATGTAGCCCAATACATTTTTAAGCAAGCCCACATCAGCCCATTAAACTGTTATTTCCATTATCAACAACTCAGGGTCAATTTGCATACAAGTCATTGCCATAAACTCGTTCTAAAACATGTAATCAAAAAGGGATTATTGACTGATTTGAGATTCGAGATGACTGCTCCTAACATTGTAGTTACTGTTATTTTTGTTATTACCTCTTTTGATCTTTTTCTTTAAGGAAAAGCTTAGAAAACCCTGATGCGTTATCCTTAATTCTTAAAAAGATCTCGATATTATTTTTGTGTTTATTAAAACCATTAAATTTTCTGATGTTTTACTAAATTAATGATTTGTAGCCGGATAATACAAGAAAGCTGGTTGCATACCTATGTAGGACTAAAATAAGTACGAGAGAACATTGATTTTAGATTATAAATCTTATGAGATATAGTAATTATAGGTTCTAGCAAAAACGTAATACCATTTTAGAATAACAATTATAGTTTCTAGAAATTAGCAAAGTCGTGTAATTATTTTGGTTCCACATAGACTATACAACCAGTTTTCTTGCTTTATCCGTATTAATTTAATCAAAACCAGAAAATCTAATGGTTTTAGTGTACACATGGTTTTTTTTTGGCAATAAGGATACTTTTGGTTTTTCTAAGCTCTTGGCCTTTCTTTACAAAAACAACCAGAGAATATAACAAGGACACAGACGAATCTTTCCAAGACCACGCCGAATTTTGTAATGAGAAATTAAATATATTTCTATTTTTTCTTTTTATAAATCTTCCTACTTAATTAAATGATGACATATGTCACATTTAATGTTCATTTAATGATGTTTTAGCATACTAAAATGATATGTGTAATCATTTAATTGGATATGATGATTTGTAGGAATAAAAGTAGGAAGATATTTAATTTCTCTTTTGTATTCAAAGTGGTAAAAAAAACGACAGCCTATTTTGGTCGGGTCCGAGTGTTCGAGAGTCTGATAATTAAGAAAGATGGATTAACATGGTCGGGCTTTATCTAGTTTAGTCCAATTTGATTATTTTTAAAACCTTAAAAACCTCATAAAATTATGCAAATACTTGTATTAGAAAAATCAAATACTTGTATATATACACACAAATTATAAATCAAAGGAAATTCTAAATTACTATAACAGTAAAAAAGGATAAATTACATAAAACTCATAGGTATTTTCTGGGTTGGCAACTGTGTTTTTAGGAAATTCATTGATAAAAAAAAAAAAAATTGTACTTTGGATGAAAATGCGTATACGTAGAATAATTGGCTACCTATCGAATGTTTAGTTCGTTGTATACACCTGGTGCAGCTTGAATCTCCTCATGAATAACTCGATTGCTCTTGCCTTTGATTGGGTCAATTCCACTTGAAAGTCTCTCATGGTGACGCAATGTTATACACCACTATTTGTTTATTTGGAAAGCTAGGAATATGAATGCATTGGTGTCTTGTAAATGAGCGACAGATCCATCATTGGTCTTTGAAAAGATAATAGCATCTAGTTTTGTTTGCGTCAAACATAGGATCAAATTATCTAGTTTAGATTAGTCATTTTGGTGCTCCTCTTCTTTCTTGGTAATGTGTAATCGTTTTCTAGCATTGGTTTTAATATTAAAAAAAGTCACTTATTTATTTATTTTTTTCCCAATAAAACAACATCAATTTGCCCCTTATTCAATCCCACATTCCCACCACATTTATACCAATAATGGCTGGATTTAAAAGTGTGATTATATGTTTCTAAATAAGCAAAAAAAAATTTAGCAAGCTGATTATTACATAAAAAAAAATCTCCATATACAATAACTGATGTCTATATAACATTATTTAATTTTGTAAAGTATAAATTGTTATGTATTGTGTAAAATTGTTGGAGTGAATTTGAATAAATTAGAAGAATGCATATTGCAAGTAAAAGGGAAATAAATTAGGTTTTGTGGAGTGAGTATTGAAGTAAGGCTATATAGAATATGAATGGGGGATAATGGGGAGAGGCTTATATGGCCCATTGTAACGACTTCAATTTTCTACGCTAATTATCTAAGGGAAATATTAGAGTTTTATCTATAATATATAATTATATTATAATTAAAACACTTTAAAGGCAAGGTTTAATCAATGGTTTAGAATAAAAAACTTAAATACAAAATTAAACAAGGAAATGAATTCTATTTTACGTCTTTGTCCTCTTGTCTTTTCAAATACACGACTGCTACATGAACCTGCAAAACATGAAACATATATACTAAAATTAAAACACTTTCTATTTTTTAATGTTTTCTCTTTCTCTTTCTCTGTACTCTAATATCTTTTTCTCGTAACATATTGTAACGTCCGCAAATTCGGGTTAGACAATTAAGATATCATAAGCAATAAAACAAAATTTTAATAGAAGATTATTTAGGATAAATAATCTTAACCAAAATTATAGTATATTTGACAATGATTTCGTACATATAAAGAACTCTGGAATCCGACTTCGTATGAAGAAGTCAAGCTTCTTCGAAGTTTCGCGATTAAACCGACATGACTATACGTGTCGTAAAAAGTTTATGTTAAGCAATCTAAACAAAAATCATAGTAATCATAAAATTGAAAGAGTGCATATAAAGAATGTCCAAATCTGACTTTATATGAGTAAGTTATGATTTTTTAAAAATTTTGGTGCAGTTGTGTTAGCTCGGTAACCAAAATTCAAATCGGTCGATTGTTAGGAAAAACAATCTAAGTGAGATTTAAAGATCTCATCGATATAAAGACAATCGAGAACATATATCATATGAAAGAGTTATGATTCTTACATGGGTTTTAACAGTATATAACATTAAAAATAACGTCAGAATTAGCGAACGGAGTCTAAATGAAATTTGTAGATCTCATCGATATATACGTATGGATGTAAAGAACATCGAAAACGGAGCTCGTATGAAGAATATATGAATTTTTGAAGAAATTGAAAATCCGCACGCGTGTGGGCGCACGTTAACAAGGTGTGCAGGGCGCACTGACACTCCACCCAAAAACCGCCACATATCAACCTCTTCCTAAAGCCACGTCAGCGCCCCAAAAAAGATGCATGACGCGCATCTATAGTGTGTGGCGCACCTCCCTACTTTAAATAGATGTCTCCAGTTTCTTTCATTTCCGCACCCTCTTCACTCCAAACTTTCTCATCTCTCGCTAAGATCCAACTTTCGACAGATTTTGGGTGTCCGGGGGAAACTACCTCCTAGCAAGGTTAGAAGGCTTCAGCAAGCCCAGATTATAGATGTGTGTGGTATCGTGGTTCTTCCCGCATAATTTCTAGGTTTTTGCTAATATCCCTATAAGTTAAACTGCACTTATTTTATTTCAAGTGTAATTTATATTTATGTTCATAGTCGATATTATGAACAAATACATAATATTTATCAGTGATTCCAAGTTATTATACTGATTGATCTACATACGGGAATGATGTCTAGGTTGGATTTAGTGATGTGTTTAAAGTGAGATTTTCAAACAGTATACTTGGTATACCAAACAGATCCTACCTCTAATATGATCCTACCTGGTTATTTCTTACTTAAGTGCATGGTTACTTTCAGCTTACTCATACATATGAAGTATCTATTAATTCGTATGTATGCTTACTATATGTGCTCTTAATATATGTGTTATGTGCAATAATATGATATGATTGTACTTATATAAATTACTTTATCATACTTGAATTTGCATTGGTTAGTAGAGGGTTTTGGGAAAAATAAAATAATGGGTTGGGTTGTGAAGGGTTTGGGGAAAATAAAATAATGGTGAGAGGCCACACATTGTATTATTGAGACCAGCCATCTAACAGAGTATAGATGATGACCACTGATTGTTCTAGATAGTCCGGTGTAACAATAACAGGTGGTGTTAATGGTCATACTTTTTAGGGAAAAGGAAAGATGTTCATTCAGGTGCTCTATTCCCCCTTAGGGTTGCCTTATTGACACATATTGCTACGGATTCCCTGAAGTACTATTATCTACTCACAGAGATCCTTTAGGGTAGGTCTCTTGAGATTAGCAATTTAGATCAGAGAGTGAAAATAAAGGGAACGAGTAATCGGGTTAATTGTTTGTTGAGAAAAAATAAATAACGTTATTGTGGGTTGAAAACCCTATGTGCTCACCAAACTTCCAAGCCTGATCCGTTCAGTTTCTTTGTATCATAGGTAGTGGTACGAAGGTACAATACACTAATATATTCAATTAGTTTAGGCCATTAGTACAATAAGGTAATGTAAGGCAAGTAATGATTATTTTTATGATTATTTTTATGCTTATTTTTTAAATCAGAGTATTCTTTATAAGTGTGGAATCAGAGTATTTTTAGCATGTTGTTCTTATCTGGACCTAGCAGTGTCATCTCATACTACAATCTTCTATATCATCTAAGGGAAACAACATCCCACCACATTATCGAGTATGCACATCCGGATTTACTCCCCTCTTTTATGATCCATCATGGATCCTTAACTAATCTTCTTCTCTTGAATTACTCACAGATTCCTTACTAATAATCATTCACGGATTACAAATAAGTTCTTAAAAGAACTCTCTTACCTCGTTCCACTCATGGAACATTTTTCTCTATCTTCTCTAACCATACACAATCTTTATTCCTGTAGGAATCAACTATCTACATCCCTAAAGGGACCATCATCTGTCTACACGCCTAAAAGGGATCATCATCTCTTTCCCTGCAGGTATATAATTTCATTCTTGAAATAATCATACCCTTATTCCTATTGGAATCATACTCCTTATTCCCGAAGGAACCTTTACCTCATTCCTGAAGGAACCATCTTCTAAGCATCTATATCTCTATTATGTGACTTATCACATTATAAATATCCCATGGACATTCTGACTCTTTGTCTCATCTTGAGATCTTCTACTATACAACTAGTACTTAACTTATTATATACGTACTCTCTATTTAGGTCTATTTGCAAATAGGTATTCTACACCATACCATTAATATCTAGACATACATACTTACTCATATGATTATACTACAAATAATCATATTCTAAATCTTTTTTCCATCTCTTAGGTATATAGCAAATACCATTCTCATCAATCCATGTATACTCTAGGTGGTGGTTACATTAGTTGCGGAGGTGGTGGTTTATATTCACGTATGAATATTAAGTTCCTCCATCGCGTCGATACGCAGGATGGTTTTGCGGCGAAAAATATATGTGGTCTAGATTTGTTCTCGCATTCTCAGTTATATAATTATTCTCATTTGAACCTAAGTCTATATATATATATATATATATATATATATATATATATATATATATAGAGAGAGAGAGAGAGAGAGAGAGAGAGAGTCAAGATCAAATAAGAAGGAAATTTTTGGTAGGAAGGTAAAAAGTTTTTTTTCTACATATTTTTTTCGCGAACAAACAAAATGAATCATTAGATGATTCATTTGTAAGATGATTCACAAGAAAAAATTCTCAAAAAAACATCTCGATGATTCATTTATATAATGATTTTGTTGTTATTCACTAAAATTGTCATAAAAGTGAATTTTTTCTTAATTTACTTAAAAATGAATCATATAGATGTGTTTTTGAGAATTTTTTCTTGTGAATCATCTTACAAATGAATCATCTAGTGATTCATTTTTTTTTGTTCGTCAAAAAAATATGTAGAAAAAAACTTCTTACCTTCCTACTAAAAAAAATTTCTTACCGGATCTATATATATATATATATATATATATATATATATATATATATATATATATATATATATATATATATATATATATATAAAGGTTGTAAAAGTCGTTAGGTGGTAGTTAGGCGGTCTACTAGGGTTAAGAGACTAATCGGTCTAGGCGGAGATTTTATATATATATATATATATATATATATATATATATATATATATATATATATATATATATATATATATATATATATATATATATAAAGGTTTTAAAAATCTTAAATATTACCTATATCCAAACAAAATACTAACAAAATAAATAAATATCCATAAACGATTACATATTCAAGTCATCAAACATCATACAAGTCCAATAAGTAAATATTCATAAATGTTTACATATTCTGGTCATGAAACATCATATAAAGTCCAAAATAAGATTTATAAGATCAAATTTTTAACTGTTCATAGGCTTCTACTCTTTATCTCCACATTCTTCCATGATATGAACTTCATCCGATTCATATTCAACTTCTTCAAATACTTCCTCTTCACTCCCTGACGCAAAACTTTCATCTAAAAGTTCTTTTTTTCTTGAACTTTGTCCGAGTTCATTGGTTCCTAGGGCATCACCAACTATGCCAACTCCGTCTTCGTCACAATCATCGCAATCAACAATCAATTCTTAAGTTGTGTGATTATCTTTAGCTAATAGCACTTTCGTATTCCTATCTTTTCTCTTTTTGTTTTTTCCATCAAATTAGCATTAAACTGGACAAAAACAAGATTGTTCAGTTTACTTGCATCCAACCTATTTGTTTTCCTTGTGTGAATCTACAAAGTTAAAAACAATAAATGGTTAAAAATATAAAATATTATGATATATACTTATAATTTAAATAAATTACTAAAATTTGAAGTTTTATTTACTAACCCCTTCAAAGGTGCTCCAATTCCTTTCATATCAAGATTAACTACTAGTTAAAGAAAGAATCATTATTGCAATCTTTGTCAAATGAGAAGTTGCTCCACTGATTGTTCCTCATCAATTTTCTATTATTTTTAAACATAAATCACACTAATAGATTCATAAATTGATAAATTTGAAATTTCATAAAATAATTAAATAAAAGTAAAACGATTTATGCGGATCATAGTCAACATCATTCACTTCACATGCTTTAACTGCAAGTTCCCGACCAAATCTATCCATTTTTTTCTTGTACTTTGGCAACTCAATAGTCACGACTTGCTTTTGCATCTCTAAATCTCCGACAAATAATGTATCAAAAAACTCAAGAAATCGCATCCATTACTTTAGGATCATGTTGGAGTTGCGGATCCTTATAATGATAATAAGGATTTAGAAGATAAGCTGTCAAATGCAATTTTGAATCTGGTCTGCCTTTCATTTTCTTTGATATGATATTTATGATCGGCTCATATTGTTTTTTTGTTACCGCCCAAAGCATCAATGATTTCTTTTTTTTTTTTTTGCTTTTTTAATCTCACCATAAACAAAACTCATCGAGGGCTTCCAATCCGCATCAACCACGTGAAGGACTTTCACCAAAGGGGAAGACACCTTTAAGAAAAGTGTCACACCCGTCCAAAATGAGGAACCTATCACCAATGTATGATTGGATTTCCCTTTAACTGTATGTGAAATTTTACATTCCTCCCATTCATTGCTAGAGAACGTATGCTCTAGTTGCTCTTTTTTTTTTCAGACAAATTTTTTAATGTTACATTGGCTGAAGCAAATCTCCTGACACGCGGTTGGAGAATATCCCTTTTGTTGGTGAATTTTTTCATCATAGCCAATGTTTTTGTAGGGGGCATAAATAAAGATGGTTAGTTTCTTTGCTTGATCTAAGACTTTCTTGAACCTTGGAAGCCCACCAATACCTTCAAATAATCACGATTAAAAACACAAATAGAAGTATAAAGCAAAATAAATAAAATTATAAATACCTTCAAGCATAAGGTTAACGGTATGTGTCGCACATGATGTCTAGAAAATTTTTGGCCTTTTCTCTTTTAGCAACTTTGCGGCTCCCATGTTATTCATGGCATTATCGGTTACTATTTGAACATGTTCGAGACTAACTTCTTGAATGCAAGCTTCCACATACTCATTACCTGTATAAACAAATTATCTGTAACTATTGTCCAAATTCCAACAATAATATATATATATATATATATATATATATATATATATATATATATATATATATATATATATATATATATATAGAGAGAGAGAGAGAGAGAGAGAGAGAAAGAAAGAGAGAGAGAGAGAGAGGAATCGAATCAGGAATGTTTCCAAACCCTGTCCCGATTTTAGGGTTTCCCAAACCCTGTCCAACTCGTCGAGTTGGTCCTCCCAAACTCGTCGAGTTGGTTTTTAAATTTCCGCGTGTCCAACTATTCCAACACATCGAGTTCTCACCCTTGAACTCGACGAGTTAGCCTCTTAATTGAAGATTTTTTTTCCTTAATTAGCCTTCTGGATTCCAGGTGTTACACTCTAAGGCTCAGATCTAAACTCCAAATGTGTCTAAAAGGATAAAGTTTCCAACTTTATCCTTTGGAGCTACTCCAAATGCTCAAAAACCCATCCACAAGGCTTGAAAACTAAAGGGCTTAACCATTAAGCACAAAATCCTTGAGATTTGAAACCCAACTTTTCCAGAAGAGATTCTAGCCTCAAAAACGTCCCAAAGGTTAGTGCTTTATAGACATGCATGTCCAATACATGTCTTGAACCCATAATGGGTCTAAAAGGTAAAATATGACCTAAACTCCATACATGACATCAAAGCTTGGCTAAAGACCAGATCTAACCCACTATAAGGTCACCTTGACCTTGAGATTCATAAAGTTGCAAACTTTATGAAGTCTATCCATTGCAACATCCAAGAATAAGGAGAACAAGGGACAAAATTCAAGATCTAGCTACATAGATAGATAAAAATCGGATCTTGAACACTTACAAAGGTCCCGAAGAGATTCAAAAGGAAGATAAGAGCTTTGCTTGCTAGATCCTTTCTTCCTTCTCCCAACCTTCTCCTTCTTTTTCTCCAAAATGCCACACTAGCTCACAATGTAAGAGGGGATTATTGTTAGGGTTCACAAAGGCTGATATCAGAGTTTGGAGGTTGATAAAAGATCAACCTTAAGGACTTAAAGAGATTATATAGAGTGTAAAACCATAAAATTTAGGGTTTCTCAGCCAACCACCAACACGTCAAGTTCTCCACACCAAATCGATGAGTTGGTTCAAAAAGATGTGCGACCCAAAATCCTTTCAACATGTTGATTTGAGACCATCAACTCACCGAGTTCCAAGTGAAACTTGCTTTTTTAAAGGATAAATTTCATACCTGGAATTGGGATGTTACAAATTCTCTGACAAATCTGTTGTATCAGAAGCAACATTTGTATACTTTCAGAGTGTCGGAAAGCACCCAAGTGAAGGATCATCTAGATAACTACAATAGGATCATCTTGGATTTACAATATGTGAATGTAAAGATTGAAGATAGAGATAAGGCACTTATCTTCTTATGTTCACTAATGAATTCTTATGAGAATTTTGTTAATACCATGTTTTATGGTAGAACAATGATCTTCGTGAAAGATGTGAAGGATTAGTTGATGTCCAAAGAACAGAAAACGAAAAGTTTCTATTGGAGTAGAAGTTTCCAATTCTGGGTTGTTTGCTGGCAGAGGAAGAATATCATATAGAGGTGGAGGTAACAAAGGGAAGTCAAGTTTTAAATCTTAAGACAACATTAAATCTTATAACTGCAAGGAAAATGGGCACTTTAGAAGAGATTTTCTATTGATGAAGAAAGGGAATAATGGTTTTGGATCAAGAAACAACAATGTTATTGTGGTTTAAGGAATTTTTTATGATGGGGATGTTGGTGAAGTTTTGAATATATGTATGTCTAGTTCTGTTGATGCTTGGGTCTTGGACTCTGGAACATTCTATTATATGACATGCACTCATGACTGGTTCGACTCCTTCAGAGAGTAGAATGCCACAATTAAGATAGGTGATGATTGGGTGAGTAGTATCAAGGGTAGTGGCACAGTGCAAATCAAGATGCATGATTGTATGGTCAGGAAATTGGATTATTGGTTCATCCCGGAGCTTTGAAAGAATCTGATTTCTCTTAGAACTTTGGCGAAGGATGTATTAAAGTATTCTGTAGAGGGTGACTGGGTAAAAGTCTCCAAGGGTGCCCTTGTAGTTACGAAGGGAAAGATGAATCCTCATGGGATTTATATCTTGGAAGGCTCTATGGTTAGAGGAACGGTGATTATTTCCCAATCCTTAAATTAATATGATGATGAAAGAAATTTGTGGCATCATAAGTTAGGAATGTGAGCAAGAAGGGGTTGTTTGGTGGAGATGCAACTGGAAATGCTAAACCGGTGAAGCTTGTGCTCAAGAGATACAACACATGGTGAAGTTCAGTTCTGTTAAACTATCAAGCAAGGAGATCATTGAGTGTGTTCACTTATATCTATGGGGTCCCTCTCATGTGAAGTCTCATGGTGTATATCAACACTTTGTGACTTTTATCGATGACTCCTCAAGGATGACCTAGGTGTACTTTCTAAAGAAAAAGGATGAAGATGAAGTGTTTCGGCAGTTCAAAGAGTGGAAGGCCATGGTTGAGAAACAGACCGGGAACCATGTCAGGTCACTCATAACATAAATAGGTTAGGGTCCTGCAACACTTCGTTTGACAACTTATGAAAAATAGAAGGTAAAGTGGGGCATCGTATTGTACGGCTAACACCACAACAAAGAGGAGTGGAAGAATTGATGAACCACACATTGTTGGAGAATGCTCACTACATGACGATTATCTGATGATTTATCAGAGAAATTATGGGTGGAAGCAGTCAACACTTCTTACTATCTGGTGAATAGATCTCCATCAACTACAATTTATTGTAAGAATCCTCAAGAGATGTGGTCTGGGAAACCATTTAGGAATTATGGTTTACGAATGTTTGGATACCTTGCTTACGCTCGTATGAATGATGGTAAATTGGAGCCAAGGGTAATTGTAACGCCCGTGTTTCTGGGCTTGCCGTTTTTAGCAATGTAATAGTCTAGGTTAACCTTTGTAACCCATTTGAAATACTAAGAATGTATTATTTGTGAATTATGTGTTTTATACTTATCTGCTTAATTATGTGATTTGATTTAATCAAGAATAAAAATAAACATAAAAATAAAATGCTACATAAAGCTAATATCTATGGATAATGTTTTAGTAGTTAAAACGAGGTTTCTGAATATATAAAGAATGCCGAAATCCGAGTTATAACGAAGAAGTTATGACCTGTCGAAGTTTCGCGATAGAACCGACAACGCTGAATGACGTAAAAAGTGAAATTTACGTTAGAGAAATATTTAGCCTTAGCTATCTAAACGAAAGCCATAGAGTTCGTTAAACCGAGAGTGTGCATAAAAAGATCGTCCAAATCTGACTTCGTATGAGGAAGTTATGATTTTCTGAAGTTTCAGCTTAGCAGTATGCAACCCGAATACTCGATTCGAGATCGAGTGATTGTTAGTCAAAATAATCTAAACGAGAATCAAAGATCTCATTGATAGTAATGCATTGGTGAAAATACAGACGAAAACGGACGCCAGATGAAGTAGTTATGAATTTATAACGGAGTTTTCTTGTCCCGGCCTACTAAAAATAAATAATAAAATATAAATTCAAAATTAGCCAACGGAGTCTAAACGAAAGTTGTAGAGCATAGTCTCACCTACGCGTGGATATAAAGAACGTCGAAAACGGAGCTCGTATGCGAAAGTTATGCAATTTAGAAGTTTGACGAGTCAAATTATGCCGAGCGTAATTTGAGTACACCCAGCGTACTCGGATGAGTGCAAGTTGCCTGACCAATACTCGAGTGCCACCAAATGACGCATGCAGTGACGTCGAAGTACGCCCAGCGTAATCCCAGACCCAGCACCCTATAAATAGAAACCGAGATCAGCCATTTTCCTTGCCATTTTCTTCCTTTCTCTCTAGTTTTTGCTTTGGTTTGTGTGCCAATTATATCCCGAAGCCCCGGTATCATTCCCGAGTCCCGAAGCAAGTTCCGAAGATCCCGAGAAGTGAGATTCCCGAGCCGAAGCTCTGCCCGCGAGGAGCCCGGTTTTTGTGAAGATCTTCCAAATCTACCGAAGAATACTACTTCTGCAAGCCGTAGTGCTGCCCGATCATCTTCTGATCAAGTGAGTGTTTATTCCTTTCAATACACGATATTATACAAGTAATCGTTGAATGTATTTAAGAATACGGGTTGTGTGAGGGTATTATTATTACCTTCTAACATATAGACTTATATGACTCTCCTTGAAATTTCTTGTTATGTGTTTACATATTACTTGCTATTTGGATGGAGTATTGAAAAAAGCATGCTATACAGTTTTTTTAAAATTATGTATAAAACATGTATATTTTTATCTACTAATATGTTGGGTAGAAAATGGGTAGACAGTTGGTGTGCAATGAAATAAATTGATAAGAGGCCTCGTTGTTGGTGTTATTCTAGTCATTCAGCAGAGTATGGATGACGACCACGGACTATCTAGATTGTCCAGCGGAACACTAGCAGGATCATAACCTGTGGGTGTTGTGGGCTTGATGTCCACCGATGTACTCTAATCCCCCACATGGTTGCCTTTAGGACACTTATTGTTGAGGAAGCCCCTCTGCAGTAATGTCCGCCCCGATGAAAATCCTAGATTAGGTCCCTTAAGATAGATGTTATTTTAGGGACGTAAAAGTGAGGATAACGGGAATGGGTAATCGGGTTATTGTTGATTGTTGAATTAAATATAATTGTTTATTGTGGGTTGAAAACCCTATATGCTCAACAGGCCCCCAAGCCTAACCCACTCAATTTATTTGTATTACAGGAAGTGGCGCAAGGGCATAAGATGGATGAATCATCAAGTTGTTTTGTTTACAAGTCTGTATATGTATTTATTTGTTGAATGACTTGTAATGTTATCGTTTATGCTTTATGGTCTATATCAGAACATGACATCCTGATTTTTGATTATGAAATGAAATTATATTTCTTTATGAAATGTTTTGATAAAAATCTATTTTATCATGTTTTGTTTTTGGGAACAAATTCCGCACCTCTTTTAAAATCAAAAGGATTTACTCTGAAAATGTTTAAAAAGCATAAATGAAACCGGTCTTTTCTGGCCGAGATTTTGGGGATGTCACAGTAATAAAGTGCATATTTCTAGGATATGCATTTGTATGGAAAGGTCGTCATTTGTGGTATAGAGAAGAAGGAAATACTCTAAAATCTGTTATTAGAAGAGATGTGACATTTGAGTCTGATATGTATAACCAGAGAGGAGGTGGTACATGTGTTGCGGGGAATGATCAGGATGCTAGCTAAAATGTGGAATTTGAAACAGAAACCCCACACATTTTTGTGATAAACGAGGGACAACATGGTGGCATGGAACAACGTAGACATGAGGAATCCCTTGAACAACCTAGGGAAGAAGTGTCTGGTGATGCTGACATCGGGAAAAACAACTTGAAGAAGCTTCTAGAGAATGAGCTTGTGATGAGCTATTTATGAGCTAAAAAAGATAGCAAGGATGGAAGTTCAAAGGGATAAAGGACTAGGGTGGTTATATATTTCTCACTGTGTTGAGAAAGTCTTGCGGTCATTCAATTGTGTTCAGTCCCAACTTTGTGGTACTTCTTTGGCGGTTTGAGACAATCGGGGAAAAGCTCATTAGGAAGTAGTCAAGTGGATCTTGCAACACTTAAAGGGAACGCTTGATGTTTTTTTGGTGTATGGTTCTTCGCTGGATTGATAGACTTAGACCATAAAAGTGATATGGAGATAAGAAGATCATTGGAGGTTTGACTCGTTCAGAGTCTTCTTTTGAAGGTGGAGAAACCTATCATGTTCTATGACAGGTTATGCATTCAAAAGTCTGGTGCCAAGGAGAATCTGGAAGACATGGTGACAAGGACGCTGCCTAGAGAAAATTTCAACCTTTTATTGGACTTGGTTGATGTCCATAGGTGGTATGCCCCTTCGAGGCTTGATGGCGGGAAAGGAGAGGAAGTTCTTGTTTAAGGTGGAGTACAGAGGATGCTCAAGTCAAGGTAGAGATTGTTAAATATGACTTGAGGATTTGGAGCATTCTCAAGGAGCATTTAAGTTCAATGGATCACTTAGAACTTAATAGATCATTTCGGGTTCATGGATCATGTAACAAAGGAATGGATCATTTGAGAAGGGAATGAATCATCTGACAAAGGAAATGATCAAGTGCCAAAGGAATGGGTCGTCTAAAGGGGGATATGGAGCATCTGGAAGAGGATTGGAGCACTTAGGAGTGGAATAACGCATCTTGATGCATAACTGTGCCATTTGATCAAGTGTTGGTCTAAGTGGCAACCATGTTGAGCTATTAGCATACATTTTGCGCCACTTTGGACCATGTTGTGCTATGCTGGTAGATGTTGCGTGTAACGCCCGCAGATCCGGGCTAGTCAATTTAGAGGCAATAAGGGTCGAAAACGAATTTTTGACAAAAGATTATTTAGAATAAATAATCTTAACCAAGTTGTAGAGTATTTCACAAGGTTTCCGTACATATAAGGAACGCCGAAATCCGAGTTATAACGAAGAAGTTATGGCCCGTCGAAGTTTTACGGCAAAACCGGCACGGCACCGGGAAGCGTAAATAGTGAATTTACGATAGAGCGAGATTTAGCCTTAGCGATCTAAACGGAAGTCGTAGAATATGTTAAACTAAGAGCGTCGATAAAAAGAACGCCCAAATCTGACTTCGTATGAAGAAGTTATGATTTTTCGAAGTTTCGGAATAGCAGTGTACAGCCCGAAATTCGAATATTAGATCGAGCGGTTTTTAGCCGACACGACCAAAACGCGAATCGAAGATCTCGTTGAGAGTAGCGTAACGAGAAAAATATGGGCGAAAACGGATGTCGGATGAAGAAGTTATGAGGATTTAACGGACCAATCGTGTCGCGGCCCGTTGATAATATAAAAATTAAAATCGAGCCAAAATTAGCCAACGAAGTCTAAACGAAAGTTGTAGAGTACGTTCCCACCTTCGCGTGGATATAAAGAACGTCGAAAACGGAGCTCGTATGCGAAAGTTATGATTTTTAGAAGTCGAGAATGCAATTTGCGAAGGCTGATAAGGAGCTGATGACGTGGCGCATTGTGGGCCGTCCATCGCTGATCAGATCTCGCCTCGGATGAAGAACACGTCGCCCTCGCTTACGCCCCGCGTCCGAAGCCAGTACGCGCCGCGTACCCTCGCCCTGATCTATTCCGAGTGAGAGACAGCTGGAACCTCGCTGGAGCTCTTATCCGATGACTACGCCCCGCGTAGGTCCGAGGTACGCCCAGCGTACCGAGGCCTCGCAGGGCTATAAAAGGGGGCCGAATTTCCTTTATTCTACACACCTTTCTTCACTCTCTCTCTAACTTCTTTCTCTCTCTAAGTGTTGTAAACATCCCCAAACCCTAGGGAACCTCCCTAGCACCCTAGGGAAGCCCCGAGGCTCCCGGAGTCCCGAGAAAAAGGAGTTTTTCGGTTTCGAAACGCTGCTCCAATTAAGTTCCGGTTTTCGATAAAATTCGCTGTAAGTATGCTACGCTTACGCAAATTTTAATATAGCTTTCAAATAATTATAGGAATGTTATTAGGTCCTTAAAATAATTATTTGGGCTATAATTATGAGTTTTATCGAGTATTATTAACGCTTAATAATACTCGGACTAATTAATTTGTCGCGGTTATCGTTAAACTAAACCCTAGTGGTATCGATACTAGGTTTTATCGAAGGAATATCGTTTTGAGAGTATCGAAGCGCTGTCCGAGTACTGAGTCACCACCTACTCAAGTGAGTGCATGGTCCCTTTCATCTTACACATAGATATGAAGTATTTTAATATAAATTACGTGCTATGTGTGCATATTGTTTGAATACTTGTTGTCTATGCTGGATGAATGATTTATACATGTTTTAAATGATTTAAACTGTATAGTTATTTTATATCTACAAATATGTTGGGATAAAACATGGGTAGATGAAGTAGTTTGTGAGTGATGAAATAAAATTATGAGAGATAGGTGATGATAGGAAGGTGATGATAATTAGGTGAGGATAGATAGGTGATTATGAATCGGTGATGTAGGATACTACGACCTCGTCCGACAATGTGGAGATGTAGTCATCTACCAGACTATAGATGGCGACCACGGACTATTATAGACAACCCCGTGGAAACACCAGCAGGCTAGTAACCTGTAGGTGATGAATTACGAGTTCAGGCGATGTTGCAACTACGTATTCATGCGATGATAGTCTAACCCTCATTATGATGTACGAGTCCAGGCGATGTTGCGGCTACGTATTCATGCGATGATAGACCAACCCTTATCATGATTTACAAGTCCAGGTGATGTTGTGACTACGTAATCATGCGATGATACCCTAACACTTGCTAGACACATATTGAGGGAGTAATCCCCGGATTAGTATTGTCTATGCAATGTAGGCGATGATCCTTAGATAAAGTTCGTAGGAACAATCATATAAGGAAATACGATGTAAGGAGATGAGAAGTAAATATGATATAGGAGATGACCCTTGAGATAATATCTTTAGGGAAGACTAAAAGAAGATAATGGGGATGGGTAATTGGGTTGATTGTTTGATTGTTTGAACATAATAATTATATTATTGTGGGTTGAAAACCCTATGTACTAACCAGGTTTCCCAACCTGACCCACTCAGTTTATTTACATCACAGGTGACGATATGAAGTGACATTACACTGAGAGATTTAAAGAGATGTAGATCACTAGTGTAAATAATTGTAAGTTCTGTTTATGCTTATGTTTCTGTATTAACAATGACATCCCAAACGTTTTAAAATGAAATAAATACGTTTCTTCGAAAATGTTTTAATAACGTATTTATCGTGTTTTTCTGGGAACAAATTCCGCAACATTTTTATAAAATGAAGTACTCTGATTTTTATAAAGCATAAACAAAATCGGTCTTTTCTGGCCGTGAAAATGGGGATGTCACAGTTGGTATCAGAGCATTAGTTTAAGCGAACTAGGAATATGGATTTATTTCTAGACTTAAACTTAGAATGCTAAGCGATGATTGTGAGGTGTGAGCACTAGCTTATTTTAGGAATGATGCCTAAAATGCTTTTATGTGCTAAATACTTGTGCCTGATATGCTGTTAGTTGTTCGGATCTATGGTCTGTTGCCGACCGGATCTGGAAACCTTATGTGTTTAGGATTCTAAACGTACGAATACGATATTAGAACTAGCATGTAAACGTTTCGGAGTGATAAGGATGATTTAAACGTCAATCCTAAGTAAAGGTCTAGATTCACCTCATTAGGTGTATAGATCAAGATGGTAAGAACACGTAGCGGAAACGTGAATGCAAATGGGAACCGAGATCAGCCCCCAGTGATTGAGCAAATACCGGTGATGGAAGCCACTGCTGAGCTAGTCACAATGGCCGGAGTGCAAGCGATGATCCAAGCGATGTTGGATCGTCAAATGGAGGAAACCAGGCGTTTGCTCCAGCAAAATCGAGAGGAAGCGACCATTCAGATCGAACGGCCCGAGTTAAACGAGGGGCAGACTGAGGAGGGAAACTACAGTGGGACTGTTGGTCAAGCCAACCCACCAATGGTTAAGCAAAACCACCAGGATGGAGGAAATGATGGACGTGGATGCAAATACAAGGATTTCATGGCGTCCAAACCACCGAGTCTATCTGGAAGCCCGACGCCGGTGGAAGTCATAAACTGGATCTCCGAGATGGAGACGATGTTTGAGAGTTGTGAGTGTAGCAACAGGCAAAAGACCGCTCTTGCGGTTCCTCTGTTGAAATCTGGAGTACTAAGCTGGTGGAAGCTACTAGCTGATTCGATGCCCAAAGGAGAAGCGAACAAGATGTCATGGGAGGATTTTCTGGTGCAGCTAAAAATGCAGTACTGCTCTGAACAGGATCTTCTGGAAATCAACAACGAGTTTCAGAATCTAAAGAAGGGAAAGATGAGTGTCATCGAGTATGCTGCAAGTTTTACGGAGAAAATGAAGCTTGTTCCTTATCTAGTTCCAACTGAACTCTCCAAGGTCAATAAGTTTGCCCATGGATTACCAGCAGACTTTGGTCCAATGGTCAAACAAGCAACCACTTTGAAAGCCGCCATCTGGGCAGCCAAGAATGTTGAGACCCAAATAAGGGAAAAGGGTCTGGAGAAAGTTGAAGTTGGTGAGAAGAGGAAGTTGGAAGGATCCTCAAGACCTGATAATAAGGGAAAGTTCTCGAAGTCTAACCTGGACGACCGAAGGAATGAAGCCAAGTGGTGTGAGAAGTGCAAGAAGAAACACTTCGGAAGATGCGATGGTGAAGTGACGTGCTATAAGTGTGGTAGGACCGGTCACTATTCCAGAGATTGTACATTCGGCAACAAGAAGTGCTACGAATGTGGAAATGATGGGCATATTTCAAAGAACTGTCCAAAGAAAAACGAAGCTGCAAGACCAAATGCACCGCCGAAACCAAGGGCATTTCACATGATCCTTGACGAAGCAGAGAACCATGTGAGGAATCAAGAATGAGGACTTCTTACCCGAAGATCAAATTATGCAGTAGCCATAATTTCGTATGATGTAGCCTATTAGAGGCATAGCCTAGGGTGAACTTGAACACCTATGTAATCGTTTCAAGAAATAATATAAAACCTTTGTTTTGTTATCTGATGAGTTAAGTTGTTGTGTGATTCGCTGCATGGTGACTTGGGAAACTGCGAGACAATACTTGGGACGAGTATGAGTAGGTGTGAATGGTAGTAGAGGCCTATACTACCGGAAGCACAGGACTCACACTTGGATCAGGGAAAGTCACAAGGTTACCAAGAAGCTAGTAATTGATTTCGTTTTATTCAAGTGTGTTGTTACCATCGTTTCGGTAATGACTAAGAAGATTGTTGATATTCCGACCCTTGTGGTCATATCGAATCGAGTCCGACTACGATGAGTATGTTGTGTGGTTTAGAGAAACAAGTTTGATGTAGCGTCCGACTTAAACCAAACGGTTGAAATCAAAGCGATCAATAGAAGTATCGCACTCGTTGTTAAAGAAGTTGGTAGCTGGAAATGCCAAATGTTAAAAGGTGATTATATCACATTAGAACATGAAGGAAGGCATAACTTGTTTTAGAATTTAACTCTAAGAGACCTAAGTCTAAGTGTTGCAACATACGATGATAGGTCATTAGAATATGACACATCGATCCATAGTAGTAATAAAAGAAGTCATCTCAAGTTCGTATCCAGTAAAGATCGAGATTGTGACTTGAAGGTCATAATTTGGAGTCTAACTTGAGGTAGAGAGCAGGTGCACGATTAAGTACTGCTTACAATCAATAAGTCTAAGAGATAGACTTGAAGGAATAAAGAAGTTACAATTATTACCTAGGATGAAGAGATGACGTATGGAGTCATTATACGATCCTTGTTTCGTTGATGATTCCGGGACGTAATCATCCTAAGGGGGAGATAATTGTAACGCCCGCAGATCCGGGCTAGTCAATTTAGAGGCAATAAGGGTCGAAAACGAATTTTTGACAAAAGATTATTTAGAATAAATAATCTTAACCAAGTTGTAGAGTATTTCACAAGGTTTCCGTACATATAAGGAACGCCGAAATCCGAGTTATAACGAAGAAGTTATGGTCCGTCGAAGTTTTACGGCAAAACCGGCACGGCACCGGGAAGCGTAAATAGTGAATTTACGATAGAGCGAGATTTAGCCTTAGCGATCTAAACGGAAGTCGTAGAATATGTTAAACTAAGAGCGTCGATAAAAAGAACGCCCAAATCTGACTTCGTATGAAGAAGTTATGATTTTTCGAAGTTTCGGAATAGCAGTGTACAGCCCGAAATTCGAATATTAGATCGAGCGGTTTTTAGCCGACACGACCAAAACGCGAATCGAAGATCTCGTTGAGAGTAGCGTAACGAGAAAAATATGGGCGAAAACGGATGTCGGATGAAGAAGTTATGAGGATTTAACGGACCAATCGTGTCGCGGCCCGTTGATAATATAAAAATTAAAATCGAGCCAAAATTAGCCAACGAAGTCTAAACGAAAGTTGTAGAGTACGTTCCCACCTTCGCGTGGATATAAAGAACGTCGAAAACGGAGCTCGTATGCGAAAGTTATGATTTTTAGAAGTCGAGAATGCAATTTGCGAAGGCTGATAAGGAGCTGATGACGTGGCGCATTGTGGGCCGTCCATCGCTGATCAGATCTCGCCTCGGATGAAGAACACGTCGCCCTCGCTTACGCCCCGCGTCCGAAGCCAGTACGTGCCGCGTACCCTCGCCCTGATCTATTCCGAGTGAGAGACAGCTGGAACCTCGCTGGAGCTCTTATCCGATGACTACGCCCCGCGTAGGTCCGAGGTACGCCCAGCGTACCGAGGCCTCGCAGGGCTATAAAAGGGGGCCGAATTTCCTTTATTCTACACACCTTTCTTCACTCTCTCTCTAACTTCTTTCTCTCTCTAAGTGTTGTAAACATCCCCAAACCCTAGGGAACCTCCCTAGCACCCTAGGGAAGCCCCGAGGCTCCCGGAGTCCCGAGAAAAAGGAGTTTTTCGGTTTCGAAACGCTGCTCCAATTAAGTTCCGGTTTTCGATAAAATTCGCTGTAAGTATGCTACGCTTACGCAAATTTTAATATAGCTTTCAAATAATTATAGGAATGTTATTAGGTCCTTAAAATAATTATTTGGGCTATAATTATGAGTTATATCGAGTATTATTAACGCTTAATAATACTCGGACTAATTAATTTGTCGCGGTTATCGTTAAACTAAACCCTAGTGGTATCGATACTAGGTTTTATCGAAGGAATATCGTTTTGAGAGTATCGAAGCGCTGTCCGAGTACTGAGTCACCACCTACTCAAGTGAGTGCATGGTCCCTTTCATCTTACACATAGATATGAAGTATTTTAATATAAATTACGTGCTATGTGTGCATATTGTTTGAATACTTGTTGTCTATGCTGGATGAATGATTTATACATGTTTTAAATGATTTAAATTGTATAGTTATTTTATATCTACAAATATGTTGGGATAAAACATGGGTAGATGAATTAGTTTGTGAGTGATGAAATAAAATTATGAGAGATAGGTGATGATAGGAAGGTGATGATAATTAGGTGAGGATAGATAGGTGATTATGAATCGGTGATGTAGGATACTACGACCTCGTCCGACAATGTGGAGATGTAGTCATCTACCAGACTATAGATGGCGACCACGGACTATTATAGACAACCCCGTGGAAACACCAGCAGGCTAGTAACCTGTAGGTGATGAATTACGAGTTCAGGCGATGTTGCAACTACGTATTCATGCGGTGATAGTCTAACCCTCATTATGATGTACGAGTCCAGGCGATGTTGCGGCTACGTATTCATGCGATGATAGACCAACCCTTATCATGATTTACAAGTCCAGGTGATGTTGTGACTACGTAATCATGTGATGATACCCTAACACTTGCTAGACACATATTGAGGGAGTAATCCCCGGATTAGTATTGTCTATGCAATGTAGGCGATGATCCTTAGATAAAGTTCGTAGGAACAATCATATAAGGAAATACGATGTAAGGAGATGAGAAGTAAATATGATATAGGAGATGACCCTTGAGATAATATCTTTAGGGAAGACTAAAAGAAGATAATGGGGATGGGTAATTGGGTTGATTGTTTGATTGTTTGAACATAATAATTATATTATTGTGGGTTGAAAACCCTATGTACTCACCAGGTTTCCCAACCTGACCCACTCAGTTTATTTACATCACAGGTGACGATATGAAGTGACATTACACTGAGAGATTTAAAGAGATGTAGATCACTAGTGTAAATAATTGTAAGTTCTGTTTATGCTTATGTTTCTGTATTAACAATGACATCCCAAACGTTTTAAAATGAAATAAATACGTTTCTTCGAAAATGTTTTAATAACGTATTTATCGTGTTTTTCTGGGAACAAATTCCGCAACATTTTTATAAAATGAAGTACTCTGATTTTTATAAAGCATAAACAAAATCGGTCTTTTCTGGCCGTGAAAATGGGGATGTCACATTGCGCTAAAGTGGAAAAAGTTGTACTACCTTGAAAGGAAGTTGTGTCACTTAGAAGGAAGTTGCGTCAAACTTCAAGGATGTTGCTCCATCCATGCACGAGATGGACACATATGCTATGGAGTCCTCTATGATGCTTAGGATTGTTCAAGGATGCTCAAAAGTTTGTGATGCTCAAGGAATACACCATGTTGTGCCAACATAATGGATGTTGGGTCACCATAATGGATGTTGGGACACCATAATGGATGTGTGGGCCACCTGTGCATCATGATGCTCCACCATGACTCATGGTACTCCATCATGTGCATTGCTGATACTCATGTGATGTACGTTATGGATGAATGTTTCAGAAACTATTTCATCACATATTGTGATTGGTTGACATCATTCATGGGCCTATGAGCTAATGGGATTGGCCCATTAGAGTTTAAAGTCTGATCCCTTCACTATAAATAGTGATGTCTACTTAGTCATTGAAGTGTCGTGTATTCTAGAGTGATAGCCAATTCTCTGGTGAATTTGTATTGTAACCTCTCTTTGAGAGCTCATGAATAAAGACCATCGACATAGGTCACCTTCACTGAACCACATAAATATTGTGTCTTATGTGTTTTTGGTTTTTCTTGTTTTCCTCTTTACTTCTTAATATGACCGATTGTTTTCGGTCCGGTCTCGTGGTCTTTTTGTGCGCCTTTTCAGTTCGGTTTCAGATTTTTTTTGTTTGGTTTCAATATTTTTTTTTCATTTTTGGTTTCAGTTTCGAGTCTTTATGTTAACAAATATGTGATTAACTCCAAAATGATATATTGATATTTAATAATAAAAAAAAAACTAAAAAATGTATCACGGGCATTGCGCGGGTTAGAAACATCAACAATGTTCCAAGGTGCATTCAAGTTTAACAGATGCTGTTCCACAATGCGCTTTCTTTTGGGGCTAAATGCAAAGAATAACAATATACTTTCTAGAATAAATTTATGGTAGCATTGTACTCTAATTTCTTCTAAGTATAATAGTGTATTATCTGATATTTTAATAGGGCATAGTGCTCGTAAAAAACCACCTATTTACAGCAACAGGTAATTGTTGTCGATCTGCAGCATGACACAATTAACAATCATTTTTATCCAGCTCAATTCGTTCAGTGGTCCTCATATATTTTTCAGTGGTTCTCATATATTTTGTAGATTGATACCAGCAGCAACAACATACATATGAACTTTCCAAGATCTTGAGTTGTTTTCACATATCAAATCAAGTCACCAAGGTTGACTTATTCTTTACCAACTCAGCAATAGCCTTTGCTCCGTGCAACATGAAAATATATCAGTAGTCTTTCACAAAACAATTACCATGTTGAAATTTTTTTTATTTGTATAAACAAAATAAATATAATGCTAAGCATATTTTTATATTTCTTGCATACAACCTAATTAGTTAGTTGAAAATTAAGAGAAAAAGTTGGAATAAAGAAAATTACAAATTTTCTGTATCGTTTGGAAAATGTAAAATACAGACTATTTCATAAATTTATCTATTTCTGGATGGTAAAACTCAAATTTAGTAAGTCATAGTTCATATGAAAAGAAACAAAATACAAAAAAAAAATGTTATGGTTATCAAAATTTAAAACAGACGTGACAAATTTAACGATTTTGACCCCTGTTATAACCATTTTCTGTTTTAATAATGAATTTTCAACAAATCACTTGACTTGCTCAGGAATTAGAAACATTGATTTTCTTATGCTTTATCCCAACTATAATTCTTGTGGTACATCTGATAAATGTTGCAGTTCCATACAAATGCCAATTAGAATATAATATATGCATGCAATTCAAAAAAAAAAAATTAGAATGTTTTGTTCCATATTATAAATGGTTTATCATTATTTACTTTAAACATTTGCTTAACGTATGCATTAGCCAATTTTCCCTTGAACCAAGGTTATTCAAGCAAATATATAATCAATACTTTCTCTCAAAATCTGATCAAAACCTCAAAGCCACTGTATGAAATAAAAAAAATACATTTAAGCAAAGCAACCAACTTTATACAGTAAAGAAAAAAGGTTATACCAAGTCTATAGGGAGAAACATAGTGAGTACTATATCTACCATCTTTTGCTGAAGACTATGTACTATAATTGATGGTCTTTTGCAGCAGGATCCTCCTCAGCATCACCTTCATCATCATCATTATCTCCAGCTTCTTCTTCACCTGAGAAATCTCTATCTTCAACATCATCTTTTGGCTCCTCTGCATCATTATCTTCTTTTTCATCATCATCCTTTATGTCACTAGCATATTTTGCCTCTGGTTCAGTTGAGCTCTTCTTGTTAAGCTCGGAAAAAGGAAACATGTAAAAAAATCAAGTTTTATAAAATTTTTAGATTATAATAACATAAAGTGTTTGAGAATTGAGCACTACCTTTGATCATTTACAATCAAATTCGGCAATGTACTTCCATACTGAAGAAGAAGTCCCATCTACGTAACAAAAAAACACAAATTTTCTCATGATAAAAATGAATTAAAAATGCAAATTTTTTGTTAACATTTCATTTCATATTGCCATCATTCCATTGAAATGAAGGAAATTTGTAAAAAGTTGGGAGAAGGGAATGAATTCCTCTCTTAGTCATACATTTTTTACAAATTTGCCTATGTATACGTTTTCTTTCCATTACCCCAAGTATTCAAGAACTTTTTCAAATATTTTCTAAACAAAATTTATCCTAACAGTATATAATAGAAAAAAATGGAAAAAGCAGGGTTCATCAAGTCAGAAAAGAACAACAATAAGGGAGACAAGCTTGATGTTGAATCGATGAAAACTAACCGACAACAATATAAAAAGTTTGAAAATTAAAAGTCAAAAGATGAACATTTCTTCATAAACCAACTTAAGAAACATAATTCTTTCCAAACACCAAAAGATCTTGAAAGTGCAAAGGGCAATCAACTTTAGGCATTATTAGTTTTATGAGCTTTTCATCATACATAATACTTAGAACACCAACCAGATTTTGATCCCTCTCACTCTTTTTAAATTATTTGGAAAGCACCAATCAGATTTTGATCCTAAATGGTAGAAAAAGAGTGAGAGGAACCTAATCATTTCATTGAATACATGTTGGGTAACGGCCATAACTTCATCCAAATTTACTAAAACTTGTACTTTATAAAATCTTTCCTCTATTAAACCTAAAATGAGTAAACTTGACCCAAACAGCAGGTTAGTTTGATAAACGAAAAGATGTAGCATCAATTAGAAGGACAAAAATAGAAAGTCAAAGATAAATCTTGATTTTGAGGGCACCCTTTCCTTGAAATTAAGCTATTTGAAAATGCAAACGGGAAGGATTAAGCGTCTAGCAACGAGGAGGGCATAAGGTATTGAAGCCGCGAAGGGAATCATGAAAGAGACAAAACAGTCTAGGGTAGCAAACGAAATTGGTCATGGGTACGTCAGCGTAATCCCTTTGCTCTATACCTGAAACAGTCGATAGCGAAAAGTATACTAACAATAGCCCAACAGTTCTTCAGGTAGATTCCACAGTGGTGGCGACGGTCGTTGTGGTAGTGGCGGTGTGAGTCTAGAGCAAGCTAGAAAAAGAGCTGAAGAAAATGAGAGATTCAATTTTGACTATGTCTTTGATGGAAAACGAGGGTTCGCCAATGAATATAGAAGAGAGTATTGAAGAGAAAGGTTACATAAGTTGGAAGCGGTGGGATAAAAGAGACAGTGGATCAGATTAAAGTAACCCTTAGTTCGATGAAAAGTACGTGGGTCATGAACAGTACCCGACTTAGGTATTGTTCATAAGGCTCCTTTCCTTTAATTATATATATATATATATATATATATATATATATATATATATATATATATATATATATATATAATGATACATTAAATTTTAATAAAAGAAAAGAAATTAAGTAATATGTGATTAGAGGGTTAGGTTATAATGTGGATGGACAACTATTGTGCGGACGTGTAGACAGTGTTATTCTATAAGAATTATTAAGAGAATATATTGATTAGTAATGTGAATACGTCCAACTTCACACAACTATCGTTATTTTCATGCATTCTCACTAATTATTATTTATTTTTGTTCTCACGCATTGTTTTTCACTCATTTTCATTTTTACAGAATACGACTCAATAAACATTCTGACAACATTTTGACAGAATGAGAATAATTAAATAAAGTTTATGATAACATTATAGACAATTTAATTAGTAAAAATATGTGATCATGACAATAGTTATGTAAGATTTAACGTATTCATATTATCAAATGACATATTTTATTTGTAATTATCACAGAATAGGATTTTCTACTCATCAGCACAATAAATATCAATCTACATTTGAATTTAACTATGTGATTATATATATATATATATATATATATATATATATATATATATATATATATATATATATATAACACAAAAATTACACTTCATACGTAATTATATCAGACGCACCCTAACTCGGACCCGTACTACGGATGACTCTACTCAATATTGTAGTTTATACTTTATAGTTAAAGTTAAGAAATTGAGATTACGTGGCTAATTCGTAGCATGCGGACTATGGACTGAAATCCATGTCTGTTACCATGCCACATGTGCATATACAGTGGCAGCTGTGGTCCCCACACACGTTATATATATTCACTTTCCGTCTTCCCAAGCAACGCATCAAAATTTATCTACTGCTCTCTTTCTCTCTCTAAACCCTTTCGAAATTTCTCTCTCTCTCTCTCAGACAGACACTAATTGTCTAATTCAAAAGTTGAATGAACAATGACTCGTCCGTACAGATTCCTGAAGACCGCCGACAAGCCGATGACGGTTGCCGATCCACCTGAGGCAGTAGCCGTCGAGTCAGATTTCGTTGTCATCCTCGCCGCTCTCCTCTGTGCTTTGATCTGTGTTGCAGGTCTCATCGCAGTAGCTCGTTGCGCATGGCTCCGTCGCGGATCCGTCGATACCAGCAACCGGATTCCCCGCCAGCGCGCGGCAAATAGAGGATTAAAGAAGAAGACGATTCAAACGATTCCAAAGTTTACATATGATTCTGACAAGGAAGATAAAGGCTGCGGGGGATGTGGAAAGTTGTCTTCGAGTGACTGTGCGATCTGTCTGGCGGAGTACGTCGACGGCGATGAGATCCGTGTGCTGCCGCACTGCGGACACGGATTTCACGCTGGATGCATTGACACGTGGCTGAATTCTCACTCCTCGTGTCCGTCGTGTAGGCAGAATCTTGTTGCCACGAGGTGCATAACCTGCGGTGAATTGCCACCGTTTTCCACCGGAAAAACTCCATTGGAGGCGGAAGATAAAGGTGGAAAGCATAGTCATAGCTCTAGTAGTTCAAGTGAAGATTTAGCATGACAGTTTCAAATTTGGAATGAAAAAAAAAACGGAGAAATATATCATCCGCCGCTGATGCTTAATTCATCGATAAATTAACCTACTTGATGATTGTGACGCGGAAATCAGGGTGATCGACGGTGTATGTACGGGTTGTTTGATCTTTGAACTTTGTAACTTGTTCTGTAGCTAAAGATAGTTGCAGGGTGGGGACTCCACTTTTTCTCTAGGGCTTTGTGAGATTAGAGAATCCAGAACCAGAAGTAGCACATTGTTTTTCAGTTTTTCCTTCTTTTTCTTATCTTATCATCTTTTTTTCGTCTTTTTGTTTGGCATTGTAAAAAAAAGGTTAAATTAGATCTTGTCAAGTTACATCACTTTCATGTTTCAACTTTACTCGATTTTTCTTTTGGTGAAATAAAGTGAAATATATATTAATCAGTTGAGCATATATTTCCAGACTTGTTGTAACCTAATGAGGATTACGATTGATGCCAACTATTGTTTGATTTTACATTTCTCTTTCATAACTTTGATGATAAGGTTTATGATGATGAAAACATACTTTTTGTCACAACTTTAGTCTTTAAGTTTAGTCATATAATTGTCATGGTGATGCACTGATGCACTAAGGCTCATGTGAGGAAACTTCCTAATTATCCTTAAAATGTGAGGTTTAACAAATTCTATGATTATTATTTATGATAAAAAATAATAAGTACATTCGTGTCTTTTATACTGAAGACATTGAAAAAAAGTCCGTGTCCCAGCGTTTTTCAGCTTATTGGGTATCAATCTTCACGTAAAATTACAATAAGATGCAACGAAGTGATTTTAAGGGGTTACTTTTGGTGATTTAAATTTATTTAGTATTATCTAATTAGCGAAACATATGAGATCGATCTAGAAACAAACAAGTTTGTTGAAGGAGCTATCTAAGGTTGATAGATGTTTCTTCTTGGTAGAGGTCTTAATCGGGAAAACAATGTAAGGGGGGTTAGGTTTAAGGTGTAGGCCAACATATAAACATCTTTTGAATGGAGATAAAACAATGCCAACATCTGGAATTATAACATGATATTGTCGGGTCGCTATAATATAACCATAAATGCTTGTTACATAAATTTTTAATTTAGGTAATGCCTATCAGAAGATATGCTGTATTATTCTTTGCTAAGTTATTTTACTTTTCTACCAATAAAAAAGGGGATTAATTGCAACTTTACCATTATATAAATAATGAGCATTTAGCTATGTGTATTAGGAATTATTTTCATAAGAGAGTAATTCACAAAACCTTTGATACATAGAAATGTCATATTTGAATAACAACATATAATCCATGTTTTCGTATGCATCTAGTTTAAACAAATTATCATCAATACACTTGAGCTCTACACGCCATCATAAAGATAATCCATGATGAGTTGCCAAACTCTTAGACATGTCAATAAATGAAAACAAATAAGCCGACTATATCAATCAATTCTCAAAGTCCAATCGTTAGACATGTCGTCAGTCAATAAATGAACACCAATAGGCCAACTAAGATTACTCTCCAACCCAACTTTATTATCTCTGTAAACCTAATTTTTATACCCAAAGGGTAACTATGGTATGGTTGTATGTCAAAATCAAACCGTCAATCTTATGCATTGGCTTTTGTAATCTTAAAATATGATGTCGCTTTTTTAAATGTTGCCGTTTTACGGTTTTCTCCAGTGGTGCGGTTTTAGTTTTAAACAACACAATGAAATGAAATGTCGTAGTTTTCTACTTTGGTGTGTTTTTAAAATCGAAAAAAGAAAAATCATTCAAAGTTCTTGCAAAACTAGAGACACGAGACATTAACAATTTCAAAAACAAAACTTAATGAACACACTTGATTGTAACAGTGGAGAGAAACAATGAACGGAAGAAGGAAATAATCAAATCAAAACGGATAAAATGGCCAACCATTATAGCATTTTAATACATCTGGATAAAGACAAAATATATCTTATATTCTTTACATCATTCTTATGAATTTCATGTCATTGTGGTAAAGATTGTTTATACAAGTTAATTAACATTTTTTGGTTACTAGATTGATTTCTTTAGAGGATCGCAAAATGTTATTGGAAGAAATAAAATATATAAATGGAATTGGAATTTAAAGAGAATTATTATTAGATTGGTTGATAAAATCTTTTTTCAGTTTGGTTTATAGATTCGTAAAAAAATGGAAAGTAAATTATGTAATATGAACAAATTACTATTTTATTGATTTTTTATAACTTATTATTATTTTTAATAAAAATGATAAAACGTTCGTTAATTAAATTATTCTCGCTCAAACCTATGCAGACTTGTTGGTGTAGGAGTAGGATTGGGTGAGTGCCTTCGGGTGTAGGGTGTTCGAATGATGGTATAATGGTGGGGTGGAGTGGGTGTCTGTATCACTATGGGCATGTTGGAATTATATATATATATATATATATATATATATATATATATATATATATATATATATATATATATATATATATATATATATACTTGTAGGTGTGTGTGATGGTTAGGGTTGGTTGTGTGGGTGTAATATAGGGTGGGGGTGGATGGGTGGGTCGGGAGGGATGTGGGTTTTTAGGTGGGGTTGGGTAGATTTAGGGGTAAGGCGAGGGTGTGTAACACCCAAATTTTTATAAAACAAAATAATATGGGTTTAAAATGTTTTCTGGCATTAAGCTTCATTTATCAAAACATGGTCCCAAAATGTTTGTTACGAAATGGCTTCTATTAGTTTACAAAATACACAAATTGGGAGTTACAAACAATACAAACAAAACCATAGTAAAGCAACGAATATACATACTTTATAGAGACTATGTCTGGTGTTTATCTTTCATAGGTTCACTGTTATTGAGACAATCACAGTCTTCTAACATTTTGTGTCTAAACCTCGGATATATGAGATTTAAAAAAATTATGGGTTTACAACATTTGATAATTAAACTTTCACTTTCATAAAATGTCATAAGTTTTCAAACATATGGGAAAACTTTCACTTTCGTAACTATCATAAACTTAAGAGACTTCATAAAAATTTCACTTTCATGAGCTTTCAAACAATTTATAAAACTTTCATTTTTCATAAGCCTTCATAAACTTTAAAACACCTGACTGACTATGCAATACATGTCTTTACATAATGCAAACTTACGGGTTTCATACCGTTTCACTTTTAGTTTTCATCTAATTATGGGATGCTCCCCACTTTCATATCATTTGTTTTCATAATCCGATGTGGACCCAATCACATTACATGATCTCAGTTACTAACTTGTAGCCTTATTTCTCGAAAGATTCCTATTTTGCAACAGGAGGTACCCTCCTAACATAGTCTCATTAGTCCCATTGCGGACCCCTAGGATAACCGACTTTTACATTATTTTTCATTATTATGCATTCGCTCAATGATGCATGATCACACTTTTCTTTTCAGTACTCTATCACACACAATGTCATGCTTTACAAATAAATCATAATAAATTACATTGTATAAAACATTTTCATATCAAACATATTCATTTTCAACATAAATCATAAATGTTGTATCATATTTTTATCCTTTCAACTCATTTCAATACATTTATTGTCTAATCACTAACTTATTTATTTTAAAAAGAGTTCATAACATCGATATCTATATCATAGTTCAATTCATTTAACATATAACATATCATACTTTTATCATTTGAAAATCACAATACTTACTCTTGTAAAGAGAACTTAAAACATAATTCTTAATTCATTAAGCCATGTATTCTTATTTAAAAGCTTTACAAAACTTACCTTGTTGATGAATGAAAACTAACCACCACTTTGGCTTTTATCCTTCACTTCTTCCTTTGAATCAATCTTCTTTCTGTAACATCCAAAAAATCAAGGTAATTTTTTTTTTAAACTAGTCCAAACCCATAAATGTTTACAAAATATAGTTTCCAAAAGTCATAAACATGAATCATAGTATCAGAAAATCATAATCTCATAAAAAATCAAGGTGATCTGCACGATCAAGCCTTCACCTTGCCCCTGTCCTATGAAGTACCTAAAATCAGAAATTCAAACTGAAACCCAAAGCTTAGTGAGTTCCCCCAAAGTATCACTTACAACCACATAAATAACAACATGCATATATGAGCCTTCAGCCTGACTGGACTGCCTCACAGGGCCTATAGCTTATCTGGACCGCTCTTCGGGCCTTCAGCCTGACTGGACCGCCTTACAGGGCCAATAACCTATCCACACACAAATCAGGAGTGCCTCAACCCAACAAACCATAACATGTCGACATATACAATAATAATCAATAACCAACAAGTACAAGAAATGTAACACCCTGTTCCGAATCATTTCCAAATGCAGGGGCGTGAACCATAGACCGGTTATCATAAGATTTAGGGCCTTTAAGAAAGAGATATTTAGACCCATTTAAGTGTGGATAAGGTAGGATAGATAATCTGGGAATTCTATTTGTGATTTGGAGCCCAAGGGTATAACCGTAAAGTAGCAGTCAGGCTTTTTATGAGTTTTGGATTTTTTTGGGAATTCGATTTGTGATTTGGAGCCTAATGGTATAACCATAAAGTAGCAGTCGGGATTTTTATGAGTTTTGGATTTTTTGTTCGGAAGGTTTTAAGGAAAGTATGAGTTGATAGAAGTGTAGAGCTTCTCATTAACTTTCCGGGGATATAAGGATCGTCGAAAACGGACTTAGAACAAAGAAGTTATGACCTTTGGAAGTTTGGTGGTTTAAGGGTTAGACCTAGTACATGGGGCGTACTAGTCTTGAGCCTAGTATGTTGGGAGTACATGGACGTACGCGGGGTATACTAGGAAAATTGGTTGGAGATGTATAAGGGAGTACGCAGGGCGTACCAGAAAGTATGTAGGACGTATTCCAGTCAGACCCAAACCCTAATTTAAGGTCTCAGACCCTATCTAAGCTCCTTAACTCACCACCAAACCCTATTATCTTCAGTCTCCATCCCATTAAACCCTAAAAATGAAACCCTAGCCTCCATTGGTGTCGTTCTTGAGTTTTTGGTGGTATTTCATGCATTTTAGTGCTCATAGAAGAATAATGAGCTTTTTGGAGAAGTGTGGGATTGCTTGGAGCTTGTGGATCCAGGCTCAGTGCATCTTGATCTACCTTTTCAAGGTATAAAGCTTCAAACTTGATGACTCTATTCATAGATCGTGTTATGGCATAGTTTCAAAAGCTTTTTCTCCCAAAGTTTGGATCTTTGTGAGCATGAAGTACTCCAAAGCATATTAACTATCCTTTTGAGGTCTTGAACTGTATTGAGCCATAAAAATGCTTGCTTGATCCTTTCCTTAGCACCATGCAAGAGTTAAGTGGTAGTGTTGTGAAAGGAAAGATTTGGAGGTTTTTCCCTCTTTAGCCATGCAACGTATTAAAGGTTTCGACTTTATGTTTTAAGACATCATTTAAGGTTAAGAGAAGTGGTTGGATGCCTTTGACTTAACCCAATAAGAGCTTAATGTGAATTTTTGGCCCTTGATGAGTATGTTGGGCATACTAAGAAATACGCTCAACGTAAATTGAGTTTCATACTTTAGGGACTTATACATTGCACTTAGAGGGTGAGTACGCGGAGCGTACACTTCTGGTACGCGAGGCGTACTCCCTAAGATGGGTAATTTGATTCTTTTTGTTTGGGCTAGGGATGAGATTTAGAAACGGAAAACCGGACCGAAACCAGAATCGGAACCGTTAGAACCGGATTATATAGAATCGGTTCTGGTTCTGGGTTTAAAAATTAGATTTATCCGGGTTCCGGGTAATCCGGGTTTGGGTCCATCGGGTCCGTGTAAACCGGGTCTAAAAACTAGAACCACTTTTAGGGCCGAAACCGGTTTTTGTGAAACATTTAAAAGATGCATATCTCATTCGTTTCAACTCCGATTGACATGCGGTTTTTTCCAACATGTAGTTTAGACCTTCTACTTTATTTTAGACTATAAATTTGCTATTTTTAGTTTTATATTCATTGACTTATAGTCGAGATATCAAAGTTGAAAGTTTAGTTTTTTAGTTTTTTTGTATTCTGTGAATGTTTTCAAACATCCATATCTAATTTGTTTGAAGTCGGATTGACATGTGGTTTTTTCCAACTTGTAGTTTAGAGTTTGTACATGAGTTTAGACTATAATTTTGTCATTTTTGGTATAATATTCAATGATTTACAGTCCCCCGAAGTCAAGATATTAAAAATGAAAATTTTCAACTTTTCAGCTATTTGTTTTTGTACTTTGTATTCTGTGAAAATGTTAACACATGCATATCTCATTCGTTTAAAGTCAGATTGACATGCGGTTTTTTTTCCAGAGTATAGTTTAGAGTTTGTAATTGATTTTAGACTATAATTTTTTCAATTTTGGTTTCATATTCAATGAGTTACGGTCCCCCAAATTCGGGATATCAATATGAAAATTTTCAAAGTTCAACCCACCAAGTAGTAAGTAATTACCAAAACATTCTGGTTTTTCGGGTTTTACAGTTCTAAACCCACTTTATCCAGTTCCAACCTACCCACTTTGATGTTTCCTGGTTTTCCGGTTCTAGACCCACTTTACCCGAAACCGAACCGGAACCGGTTCCTTTATACCGGTCCGGTTTCCGACTCTATAAAATCCTGTTAACCGGTTCCGGGTTTTCCGGGTCCGGGTGCATCCGGTCCGGGTTTCGACCCACTTTCATCCCTAGTTTGGGCCTTGTTGGGGCATTGGACTTCTGACCTTGGGCCATGGATTAATTATGGGAATTCTTGGAATTTGATTCATGATGGTTTTTGGGCCCAATTAGGAAGTTGGGCCATATCAGACCTTGGTTTTGGGCCAAGTAAGAAAAAGGGTAAATTAGTCTTTTACCCTGGTCATTAGGCAAGTAATTCAAGTTCTTAATTATGGGTTGAGATTCAATTATTAATCTTATGATGATGGTGCTAGCGCACGAGGATTTTCGGATCAGCGTTCCGAGCATTTGTCTGAGATATTCAGCCGCTTTAGGTGAGTTTTCCTCACTGCACTTACGGGTCAAAGGTACCAAGGCCGACCCATTGGATTACATATCATGTTATTTGATATTATTTTATTGTGTTGTAGCGATCTCTTAGATCGGTATCATGGTATATAGGATGATGTTATTCGTAGTGATTTATAGATTTGCCTGGTTGTTTGTTGATTGGTTATATGTGTGTTTATATGTTATGTATATGCCGACATCTTTGTGTGTTGTTGAGTTGAGGCAGACCAGTTTAGACTGAAGGCCAAGAGACCCAGGGTGACTTGGATAGAATGGAGGCCTGGGAGGCAAACCAGTCAGGCCGAAGGCCCAGAGAATGGTCCAGATAGGATGAAGGCCCGTGAGGTGTTCCAATCATGCTGAAGGTTCTGTGAGCGGTCCAGATAGTCTGTAGGCCAGCCCGGTGTTCCAGTCAGGCTGAAGGCTCTGTATGCATGTTGTTTGTTTGCTATGTGTATTGTGTGGTGGTACCTTGGGGGAACTCACTAAGCTTCGTGCTTATAGTTTCAATTATTGTTTCAGGTGCTTCAGAGAACCGTGGCAAGGCGAAGGCGTGACTATACACATCCTAATTTTCATGTATTTGATCTTGGGGAAACTCTGATTTTAAATAATGCTTTTGGAAACAATGGTTTTGTAAACACTTTTATTAGTAAGTAGGTTGTTTTGAAAAGTTTAAATTGGTTGTGTTTTTCGAGACGTTACAAGTTGGTATTAGAGCCTTGGTTTTAGCGAATTGGAGCAACACCCGTGTGAATTCAGTCTCAAACTTAGATATTGCAAGAATTTTAAAAATGATTTTTACAATTGTTTTCAAAAGAAATCAATAGAAGATGCGATGTGTACGATCATTCAGAGCCAGTAAGTAGACCCCAAATTACTACATTGTTATATGTTGTTATGATATGTTAGAACAGTATGCTAGTACCAGGCTAGAGATCATCAACAATTGCATGATAGAATTTCTTGATTACAATGATGCCAGGTAGCCTTGGGTTTCTTCCTTATATGAAATTGAAATCATTACTGTAGTTGTTTAGTGTATGCATCATAGTTGTACATAACAAAGATTCTATAGCTTGAGAATGTTTGATTTAGCCTTATTTACTGTTCTTGTCTAATTAAGGGTTAGGGTAGAGTCAAGTATTCGACTGTCTATGGGATCCAGCGTTATGTATGATTAGCATGCATAAGTGGTTAGAGGGTTAGTGGAAGTTTCATTAGTGGGTGCAGTTTTGTAACGACCCAAAATTTCACGTCCAATAATTTCATTTATAAAACATTACATAGAAAACGTTAACAATTAAAACATTGTTTAGTTGAACCACTTCACATCGAAAACGAAATTAAAAACCACAACATTCGATCGATCAAAATATCAGAGTATCAATCCCAGAATAAACTCGTAACTGCGGAACCAAGAGAGTGTGTGTGACATGCTGTTACCGCGCCGGCTCCTTTCCCCTAGCTGAGGAGGTACTTGAAACCAAAACTGAAAACCGTAAGCACGAAGATTAGTGAGTCCCCCCATAATACCTCATACCATGCAAGCATATAACAAACAACGTTCAGCTAGGAGTTACGGGCCCCGCCCACACTCGGGAAGATACGGGCCCTGCCCACACTTCGCTAGCCGGGAGATACGGGCCTCGCCCACACTTGTGAAGATACAGGCCTTGCCCACACTTGGCTAACCGGGAGATACGTGCCTCGCCCACACTTGTGAAGATACGGTCCCTGCCCACACTTCGCTAGCCGGGAGATACGGGCCTCGCCCACACTCTACTATCTGGGAGATATGGGCCTAGCCCACACTCCAACCTCGGAGAGATACGGGCCCTGCCCACACTCAACCGCTAACCCATAATATACAAGTATCACACAGAAAACAAGTATAGGCAACTCTATCATATATCATACTCGACTAAACCCAGAGATACGAGCTCGTCCCACACTCTCGTACTAACATCTCGTCTACACGGGTCGGCCTTGGTGCCTTAGACCCGTTTCCACTGAAAAGGAAACTTACCTCGAAATAGCTGCTAATCTGGTCGAGAACTGACTGCCTACTACTGCTCTGGAAATCCTCCGGCTGCAAATCCCACAACATACTCAGTCAATCACTGCTAACTGCCCATTGGGTAAAATGACCATTTTACCCCTGATCATGTCATAAGTCAAAGTCAGAGTCAACTTTCAGTTGACCCGACTCGCCGAGTTGGCTCTCCAACTCGCCGAGTCCCTAACCAAACAACTGTCCTGGATCCCGACCCTACTCGTCGAGTTAGGCGTTGCCTCGACGAGTTCTTCTTCTTAACTGAGGTTCAAGTCCTTCATCCTACTCGCCGAGTTGTATGAACAACTCGCCGAGTTCATCTTCATCCGAAGAACACTTTATGCTGTGACTCTTGATCTAAGGAGATTGCCTTGAACTAGCCGAGTCAGGGCATGGACTCGCCGAGTTCCTCCATGGATGAGTTTGGCTTCCAACTCACTGAGTCACACCCCGTGACTCACTACACCCACTTGGCACAACGAAAAGGGGACAACTCGGAGACTCGCGAGCAGACTCGCCGAGTCTAATGAACGACTCGCCGAGTTGTCGCCATGCATTCACTATATATGCGATTTTGCTTGATTCCAGTCCATGCCATTTACAGATCTGGGTTCCTAGAGCATGAATGACACGTAAAGTTTCCAACTTTACAATTAGATACTCACCAATGAGGGATTTAGGGCTCAAAATGCCTCAAAAGGGTAGATCTAGGGTGAACAAGCAACATGGGTCCAAAAAGGTAACAGATCTGAGCTCCCGGAGCTCAATCTAGCCTAGATCTAAAGGCCAATCAACTTATTACGACTTATTTTGCACATACAAGCTTGGGGATTGGCTCAAGAATGACTTAAATGAAGTAATAAGCATAGAAACAGGGGGAAAACGGGTTATACCTCAAAGGAACTGCTGAGAGAGCACAAAGATGCTTGGATTCCTTCCCTTCCTCTTGATCTACTCCCCTTTTGCTTCAAAACCTTCAAGAACACACAACAATTTCTTCAAACTCTTAATGAACAAGCTTAGAACGAGGGTTGGGAGCTCTGAGGGTGAATGGGGGCTGGCCTGGGGCGGATAAGACGTTTAAATAGGGTGCAAACCCCTGAAACTTAGGGTTTCATCCAACAGCGGTGACTCGTCGAGTCCAGGATATGGACTCGCCGAGTCGCCAACTTAAACGTGTCCCGGGTCCCGTATCTACTCGGCGAGTCGGACCTATGACTCGCCGAGTCCAAGGCTACAAAAAAGAATACTCAAATAAGATTTACGTACCAGGAACCAGGTGCTACAAATCTCCCCCACTTATTTTAGACTTCGTCCTCGAAGTCTGTTGCTCGATCCTGAAACAGCTCGGGATAATGCTCCATCATTTCATCCACCGGCTCCCAAGTCCATTCCGAACCCTTGCGGTGCTGCCATTGCACCTTCACTAGCTCCACCTTCTTGTTCCTCAAATCCTTCGACTTCCTGTCGAGGATTGCGACTGGGCGCTCAATGTAATTCAGGCTGTCATCAACCTGTATATCCTCTAGCGGCACCACCGCTGAATCGTCCACTAGGCTCTTCCGCAGCTGAGAAACATGGAAAGTGTTGTGGATCTGGCTGAGCTCGGCTGGCAGATCCAGCCTATACGCCACATTGCCCACCCGGGCTACAACCCTTAACGGTTCGATGAATCTCGGGCCCAACTTGCCCCGCTTCCTGAATCGAATGACGCCTTACCAAGGCGACACCTTCAGGATAACCATATCCCCGACTTGGAACTCCAAGTCAGATCGACGCTTGTCAGCGTAACTCTTCTGTCGACTCTGAGCAGTCTGAAGCCTGCTCCGAACCTGTTGGATCCTCTCGGTCGTCTTGAGCACCACTTCGGTGCTCCCCATGACTCTCTGGCCAACTTCACCCCAGCATATCGGGGTCCTGCACCTCCGTCCATACAACATCTCAAATGGAGGGCGGTCGATACTCGCGTGGTAGCTGTTGTTGTAGGAGAACTCGGCCAAGGGAAGATAGGTATCCCAGCTACCACCGAAGTCCAACACTCACGCCCGCAACATATCCTCCAAGGTCTGGATGGTCCGCTCACTCTGACCATCCGTCTGCGGGTGAAAGGCGGTGCTAAAATGCAAACGAGTGCCCAACTCGTCATGAAATCTCTTCTAAAATCTGGAAGTAAAACGCACATCCCTGTCCGAGATAACCGATACTGGCACCCCGTGCCGCACCACGATCTCCCTGATATAGATGTCGGCTAATTTCTCGGCCGATATGCTCTCCTGAATCGGGATAAAGTGAGCACTCTTGGTTAATCGATCCACGATGACCCAAATCGAATCCACTCCACGCGCGGTCCTGGGAAGCCTCGTGATAAAATCCATCGTGATATCTTCCCATTTCCACAGTGGAATATCCAACGGCTGCATCTTGTCATGCGGTCTCTGATGTTTGGCCTTGACCTTTCGGCAGGTCAAGCACCGCTCGACGTACCATGCCACATCCCGCTTCATGCAGGGCCACCAATAATCTAGACGAAGATCCCTATACATCTTCGTCGCCCCGGGATTAATAGAGAATCGGGACTTGTACGCCTCCTCCATCAAAATTTGGCGCACGCCTCCATGATATGGCACCCACACACTACGGTGTAGTGTCAATAGTCCTCGGCTATCGTAATCAAAGGAGGAAACCTGACCCACCACACGCTCGCTCTTCCGATGCTCCTCCTTGATAGCCTCCTGTTGAGCCTCCCGAATTCGCTCCAACAGGGGAGTCACCACAGTCATCCTCAGGCATACGTCCCTGATCGGCGCCGCCTTGCGGCTAAGCGCATCGGCCACCACATTGGCCTTCCCCGGGTGGTAGAGGATCTCACAATCATAATCCTTCACCACGTCCAACCACCGACGCTGCCTCATGTTCAGATTCAGCTGATCCATGAGGTACCTCAAACTCTTGTGGTCCGTGTAAATAGTACATCGAACCCCGTAGAGGTAATGTCGCCAAATCTTGAGGGAAAAAACCACCGCCCCCAACTCCAAATCATGCGTCGGGTAGTTCGCCTCGTGAGGCTTGAGCTGCCTCGAGGCGTAGGCAATGACATGCCCCCTCTGCATCAATACCGCGCCCAACCCTGAAATGGACGTGTTACAATAAACCACAAAATCCTCTACGCCCTCTGGCAGGGCTAAGATCGGCGCCTCGCACATTCTCTGTCTCAGTGTCTTAAATGCAGCCTGCTGCTCGGGTCCCCACCGAAAGACCACGACTTTCTTCGTCAGCCGCGTCAGGGGTATGGCTATCTTGGAGAAATCCTGAATAAATCTCCGATAGTAGCCTGCTAATCCTAGGAAACTCCGAATCTCAGATGGAGACTTCGGAACCTCCCATCTCATCACGGCCTCGAACTTGGCCGGATTGACCAGAATCCCGTTCTGGTTGACGAGGTGTCCAAGAAATTGCACCTCGTGCAACCAGAACTCACACTTGGAGAACTTGGCATACAAGCTCTCCCTCCTCAGGGTCTCCAACACCTCCCTCAAATGTTCCTCATGCTCCTCCTGAGTCTTGGAATAAACCAAGATGTCATCGATAAAGACTATCATAGACCGATCCAGCATCGGTCTGCATACGCGGTTCATGAGGTCCATGAACGCGGCAGGAGCATTGGTGAGCCCAAACGGCATCACCACAAACTCATAATGGCCATAGCGCGTCCAAAACGCGGTCTTCTGCGTATCCTCCTCCCTCACCCTCATCTGATGGTATCCCGAACGCAAATCGATCTTGGAAAACCAAGACGCTCCCTGAAGCTGGTCAAAGAGATCATCAATCCTCAGGAGTGGGTAACGGTTCTTCACCGTTACCTTATTCAGCTCCCGATAATCTATACACATCTGGTGCGACCCATCCTTTTTCTTCACAAACAGGATCGGGGCTCCCCAGGGTGAACTACTCGGACGAATAAATCCCTTGTCTAGCAGCTCTTGCAGCTGCGTAGACAACTCCTGCATCTCGGGAGGAGCCAACCGATACGGTGCCTTGGCTATCGGAGCCGCACCAGGAACGAGGTCAATCCTGAACTCCACCTGCCGCTCCGGAGGTATCCCAGGAAGCTCCTCTGGGAAGACATCTGCGAAATCTCGCACCACCAGAATCTTGCTCACTGTCGCCTTACCCGCCTCCCGGGTATCCATCACATACGCGACATATCCTACGCATCCCTGCTGAAGGTAGCGCCTCGCCCTCGCTGCTGAACATATTGCGGGTCCATACTGCGGCCTTTCGCCATGAATCACTAACTCTCCCCCGCCTGGGGTCCTGACCCGCACTAGCTGCTGCGCGCAATCTATCACCGCCCCATTAGGGCTCAACCAATCCATGCCTATAATCACCTTGTTCCCACGCAGCGAAATAGGAACCAGGTCTACTAAGAAACGCTCCTTAAACAGACGCAATACGCAATCCCGAAACACCATCGATGCTCGCACCGATCGATCATCAGCAATCTCTACCTCCAAAGGGCAATCCAACATGCCCGAAGACCCATGAAACTTCTTGCTAAGCGCAAGGGACACAAATGATCGGGATGCACCCGAGTCGAATAACACCTAAACTGGGATACCGTTCACATGGAACGATCCTAAAACACACACACACACACACATATATATATATATATATATATATATATATATATATATATATACCGAGCACATATCAATATCATAACATCATAAAATAAAAATAGAGGGAAAGAATCATACCCGTCACCACATCGGGTGCGGCGCGTGCCTCCTCGGTAGTCAATTGGAATGCTCGGCTCCTCACCACCGGAACCTCTGCCTTGCCCTGCCGGCCATCCGTGATCCGCAGGGTCGCTGGAGCTGGCGCCTTTACCGGCGCTAAGACTGTCAACCGGGGGCAATTGGCCTTCTTGTGGCCCCTCTGGTTGCAGTGGAAACACAGCAACTCAGACGTCTGAATAGCCGAAACTGGAGTAGTACAATCCCTGTTAAAGTGCCCCGCCTTGTCGCACTTGTAGCAGCCTGCTGATCGCATCCTACATGCTCCCTCATGCGTCCTGCCACATTTCCCGCAGCGGTCGGGTCCTCCTTGGCCTTTCGGCCTCCCATCTGATCCTCTGGGCTTCTTTCCTGAAGCCCCAACCACCTGCCCCGCCTCTGCCTTCCTCTTCCGAATGTGCTCTAAATCAATCTCCCTTTCCCTCGCCCTGGCGATCATGGACTCCAGGGTAGGGCAAGCTGAAAAGCTAACATGCTCCCGGATGTCAGCCCGTAGCATATCATGATAACGGGTCCTCCTCATATCCTCGTCACCCGCATACTGGGGTACCAACAAGGCCCTCTCCCGGAACTTGGCGGTGATCTCCGCCACAGTCTCCATCGTCTGCCTCATGTCCAAAAACTCCCTGGCCAGCTGCTGAAGCTCGACAGCCGGCGCAAACTCTGCCCTGAACCTGGTCACAAAGTCCGACCAGGTCATAGCCTCGATAGCTGAGGCTCCCAACGAGTCACCCACTGACTCCCACCAATCGCGGGCTCGGTCTCGTAAGCACCCTGCTGCATACCTCACCTTCGACCCCTCGGGGCAGAAGCTAGTCAACTGTGCAGACTCGATGTCTGCGATCCATCGCCTGGCAGCAATGGGGTCTTTCACCCTGTGGAAATCCGGCGCACCACTGCCCCTGAAGTCCTTAAAGGACAGTGTGCGAGATCATGACTGGCCAGATGCCATGTCGCTCCTGAACGCCCTGAGGCGATCCTCCATCAACTCGATGATCCCTTCCTTGATCGACCCGAAGATAATGGGAGTCGACTCAAGGATACCCCTGGTGATCTCTGACGCGATGAACTCGCGTAGTCCCTCATCTACCGGCTCGGAACCTGATCCCGAACCTGACCCCTCTCCTGAACCGCCATCTACCGGCCTCGATCGAAGTACCACCATTCTGTAATACATAATAACACACATTAGTGATACTGATATTTCCTGAGGGATCACAACTACTTACAAGTTCCCTGGTCTTATCTTGGCCTTCCTTGGTTCGGGTACGGATCCTCTGCTTTCAGTAGTACGGGCCCATACTAACTTCCACATCTATCCGTACCTTCTTCAAGGACTGCCTCGACTCCACCAGGTCCCTTCCACTGCGGCTGATCACTACTATACTCATCCTAGGCTTGCCCTAGGGAAATCTCAGACTCCACCCTACCAGGTCCTCAGCTGCTGAAGGCCTCTTAGTAGTGCCAATTAACCATTACCTGAACACCATCACATGCGGTGAGGCTCGGATAATCCTTCGAGTAACAGGTTCACCCCTACAACGGTTAGACTCAAACGAGAGCTGCACAATAGGGCCAAATCCAACACTCTAAGATTATTCAACCCTGATCACATGTGACGTGACGTATTCACCTAATGGCTAACTCCCACCACTCAGAGTCCCACAAAGCACAAAGCAAGCAACATTCGAACTAAGGGAACAATCTCATTCAACTCTATCGGCTTACAGGAACTGTACTAGCATATAATGCTAAGCTCATACCATCAGGCATAACCTAATCAGGCTATCCTACTTGCTGTCTACTCAATACTAGCATGCAATTCTCATACAGCTGAAACACATAAGGAAGGCACATAAGTTATCACTCCTAGATCCTTAGTCCTACTCTAGCATGCTGTTCTACAAAAGCTGATAAACATAACATAAACTTGTATGGGTACTTTGGGGAATACTTACTCGAGCTCGGCCGGTCGCGCACATCACACACTTCGTTCTTTCTCAAAACTCTTTTCTCAATTTTTGAAAACATTTTCTTTTAGAAAATCTTTTAATCCCTCGATTTGAGTTCAGACACCCCCGAAGGTGTGTCCGAATCCCTCAAACCAGGGCTCTGATACCAACTTGTAACGACCCAAAATTTCACGTCCAAAAATTTCATTTATAAAACATTACATAGAAAACGTTAACAATTAAAACATTATTTAGTTGAACCACTTCACATCGAAAACGAAATTAAAAACCACAACATTCGATCGATCAAAATATCAGAGTATCAATCCCAGAATAAACTCGTAACTGCGGAACCAAGAGAGTGTGTGTGACATGCTGTTACCGCGCCGGCTCCTTTCCCCTAGCTGAGGAGGTACTTGAAACCAAAACTGAAAACCGTAAGCACAAAGATTAGTGAGTCCCCCCATAATACCTCATACCATGCAAGCATATAACAAACAACGTTCAGCTAGGAGTTACGGGCCCCGCCCACACTCGGGAAGATACGGGCCCTGCCCATACTTCGCTAGCCGGGAGATACGGGCCTCGCCCACACTTGTGAAGATATGGGCCCTGCCCACACTTCGCTAGCCGGGAGATACGGGCCTCGCCCACACTTGTGAAGATACGGGCCCTGCCCACACTTCGCTAGCCGGGAGATACGGGCCTCGCCCACACTCTACTATCTGGGAGATACGGGCCTAGCCCACACTCCAACCTCGGAGAGATACAAACCCTGCCCACACTCAACCGCTAACCCATAATATACAAGTATCACACAGACAACAAGTATAGGCAAATCTATCATATATCATACTCGACTAAACCCAGAGATACGGGCTCGGCCCACACTCTCGTACTAACATCTCGTCTACACGGGTCGGCCTTGGTGCCTTAGATCCATTTCTACTGAAAAGGAAACTCACCTCGAAATAGCTGCTAATCTGGTCGAGAACTGACTGCCTACTGCTGCTCCGGAAATCCTTCGGCTACAAATCCCACAACATACTCAGTCAATAACTGCTAACTGCCCATTGGGTAAAATGACCATTTTATCCCTGATCATGTCATAAATCAAAGTCAGAGTCAACTTTCAGTTCACCCGACTCGCCGAGTTGGCTCTCCAACTCGTCGAGTCCCTAACCAAATGACTGTCCTGGATCCCGACCCTACTCGTCGAGTTAGGCGTTGCCTCGACGAGTTCTTCTTCTTAACTGAGGTTCAAGTCCTTCATCCTACTCGCCGAGTTGTATGAACAACTCGCCGAGTTCATCTTCATCCGAAGAACACTTTATGTTGTGACTCGCCGAGTCTGTTCTTGATCTAAGGAGATTGCCTTGAACTCGCCGAGTCAGGGCATGGACTCGTCGAGTTCCTCCATGGATGAGTTTGGCTTCCAACTCACTGAGTCACACCCCGTGACTCACTACACCCACTTGGCACAACGAAAAGGGGACAACTCGGAGACTCGCGAGCAGACTAGCCGAGTCTGATGAACGACTCGCCGAGTCGTCGCCATGCATTCACTATATATGCGATTTTGCTCGATTCTAGTCCATGCCATTTACAGATCTGGGTTCCTAGAGCATGAATGACACGTAAAGTTTCCAACTTTACGTGTAGATACTCACCAATGAGGGATTTAGGGCTCAAAATGCCTCAAAAGGGTAGATCTAGGGTGAACAAGCAACATGGGTCCAAAAAGGTAACAGATCTGAGCTCTTGGAGCTCAATCTTGCCTAGATCTAAAGGCCAATCAACTTATTACGACTTATTTTGCACATACAAGCTTGGGGATTGGCTCAAGAATGACTTAAATGAAGTAATAAGCATAGAAATAGGGGGAAAACGGGTTATACCTCAAAGGAACTGCTGAGAGAGCACAAAGATGCTTGGATTCCTTCCCTTCCTCTTGATCTACTCCCCTTTTGCTTCAAAACCTTCAAGAACACACAACAATTTCTTCAAACTCTTAATGAACAAGCTTAGAACGAGGGTTGGGAGCTCTGAGGGTGAATGGGGGATGGCCTGGGGCGGATAAGACGTTTAAATAGGGTGCAAACCCCTGAAACTTAGGGTTTCATCCAACAGCGGTGACTCGCCGAGTCCAGGATATGGACTCGCCGAGTCGCCAACTTAAACGTGTCTCGGGTCCCATATCTACTCGGCGAGTCGGACCTATGACTCGCTGAGTCCAAGGCTACAAAAAAAAAAAGAATACTCAAATAAGATTTACGTACCAGGAACCGGGTGCTACAAGTTTGCAACAGGATGGCATGAGGAATGATTTGCCACTATTGAGAGAGTAAGGGAAGGATGAAGGTGTATACTAGATGCTTGGGCCTAGTAGTTGGAATTTTCATGTGAGAACCTGCCTGATTTTAGTATGTCTTAGTTCCAGTCGACTCCCCTACTCGAATGTTGCTTGCTTTGTGCTTTGTGGGTCCCACATTGATGTGAGCTAACTATAAAATGAATATGTTAAATTACATGCTACGGAGGTTAAATAATCTTAGAGTGAAGGATTCAGTCCTATTGTGTAGCTCCCGTTTGAGTTTAACCGTTGTAGGGTTGGGTCTTTTAGTCGAAAGATTATTTAAGTTTTGTTGCACGTAATTGTATTCATGAAGTGGTTAGTTGACATTGATTGTGGTCCTTTAGCAATTGATGGCAGGGGAGGTGGGGAGTCCTAGGAGAGAGCGTAGGAAGTATATTAGTGCGGTTGCTATGCTGTTGAGCAAGTACTAGGAGTATTATTATAAGTAAGTGACTTAGAGGACTCGTGATGATTCTTGAGGAAAGTATGGATAGGTGTGGAAGGTAGTATTGGGCCTGTACTACTGGAAGCGCATGATTCATACTCGAATCAAGGAAAATTTTGGGGATTGTAAGGGATGGTTGGGGAATATATCATGGTTTGATACCATGATTCATGGCAGTAGTTATGTATATGTTGACCTTTTGGTTATGATTGTTGAGGCATGAGGATGGGTTAGGTAGTTACTTTGGGACTTAGTGGCGATATCGGTTTGGGTTTGAATATTGCAGACCTAAGTCAGTTTTTTAGTTTTGAGATTTCGAAGGCCTTGCTCGAGGTCGTGCATTTGGGTCATGGGACTCAAGAAGGGAACGATTGTTATGTCGGCTTGAGGATTACAACTGGAAGCTGAGTGGTTGATAGATGGATTGAAATGTCGCAATCTATGGTGTGGATTACATCCTGACAGTTTTCCGAGAAGGAGTTAGTAGGCTTGTGGGTTTCATAGTTGAGATGTAAACCCAACATGGGGCTAGTTGGTTGCGGTGTTAGGCGGCGGTATAGCGGTGTGGGGATGCGCAGGAGGATCTATGTGGTATAGATGCGATCGAGGGTCTATTTTCCTTGGACATAGATAGGTAAGGTACCGGATTGACGGTTGGTATTGTAGGAAAGGAGTGTATGTTTTGGACAGCAAATAGGTGTTTTGCTTATAAATTTATATTAAATCATTAATATTAGAAGTGGGTATGATTGAAAATTTCTAAGGCCTTCATCTTAAATTCAGAAACTCTTAGGTTTTCCTTGATCATTATCTGGAAGATCATCTTGCGTGTGTTATATATTCCAAGAGTCAGGGATGGTTTGTACCTAGTCGATTCTGTTTGAGATATGGTTTGGGTTGCAACCCCAGTGGGTTGTAGTTCGAACCCTAACTGGGGGAGAACTAGGTATCTGCTTGGAGGATCATCGATATGTTCGAGTTTGAGGTGTGGGAATTTTGGTTCATAACATGCTCAGGTTTTGGTAGCATTCAGGATCACCTTGGAAGTGTTCTCGAGCTAGTTACATACTAGTGAAATCTATTTAGTTTCAACCAAGGTGTGGGATTTGGTCTGATCATCCATAAGGATGTTTTTATAGCGGTTGAGGATCGTCATTTCATTATATCTACTGACACTTCACCCTTTGGGTAAGGGTTGTGAGGAGGAAGGAAGGCAATAGATCTAGAGATGGTTGTGTGCTTCCTTTTGGGGATATATATATATATATATATATATATATATATATATATATATATATATATATATATATATCGTAGTGGCTCGTCAATATCGTCGTAAGGAGGTGTATATGAACTAAGTAAGATAGCATGAGAACTCCGGTATGAATTTATTGGTTCAATACTTATTTGGTTGGTAGCCCTTGAATTGGAGCAAGAATACAACCACAAACCCCATTCGTTGGTTAGGTGTGACCATGTTTCGTCCAATTATGCGATTTGAAGTAGCTTACTCTTGGCAAGGAATTGTACGTGTGAGAAGGGTACGACTTGGATAGTGTTCGGTAAGCGTTGAAAGGATTGTTGAATAGGTTCTCTGCAAGATATTGGGTCGATGGTTGAGTATCTTTAGACCCGGTAGTCATTTGGTCGAGTCTCTTAAGTCTCGGATCGTTAGTCTTTGGCATGGTTAGATGCAGTGCGTGGTTCTTAGCATTTGCGAGATCCTGTAACCATCTGGTTTGGATAAAGTGAGCAGTTAAGGTTGTTGGGAGTATTAGTCATGTAGCAGGAAGCCTCTTGCAGAGTGGTTGCATTATAAATTTCATTTGTTCACAAGCTATTATTAGGGGTTGGTTACCAAGGTTGGATATCGGTTATGGAGTCTCGAATCATGAATTTCATTGTGAATGTCTCGAGTGATTTTACAGGTGGGGGTACACCTGAGCTGATAACAGTTGGATACAATGTGAAAATTCTTGGATTGATCATGTTTGCTCGTAGGAGCAGTGGTTGGTAATGGCATGTTAGGTAGTCAAGGGTTTATTCAAGGTTTTCGTACATCTTATGGATTTGGAATTGGTTGAAATTCGCGATCGATGTGCTTTGAGTACTTCATTTCGCATGTTTGGTGGTGTTCTTAGTCACAGACAAGGGGTAGGTTCAATGAATGGATGAATATCAGTTATGGAATATGTGTTTTGAAATTTAGATCTGATGGGTTCCCGATCTCGAGAAACATATTGATTGAGTTAATTCAGTGATACTAGTTGACAGTCCCCATCCATGTGGTTCTCAATAAAAGTTCGGTCTTATATCTAGGAAGTTGTAGAACATGTTGCCATTGTATGTGCTTCTTTGCAATGATTAAATAGATGAGACTCGCATTGGGAGTCATCATGATATTGATGTATCAAATGTTTTTTTAGTAAGAAGTGCCATAAGTTTAGCATACTAATCATTAAGAAACATCTTCAAAAATTCTTATTTCATTAAGAAGTGCCATCAGTTTAGTATACTGATCATTATTCAGAACATGATGATCCACCTTATCAGAAGGACCATCCAAAGAACTACAAGAATCATTAGAAAAAGAAGCACTTCCAAAAATAGAACCAGATTTGTTAAATTCAATTATTGGTTTGAAGTCCTTAGGATAAACAATCAATTTGTAACACTTTTCAATAGCATGACCCTTCAAGCCACAATATTTATACAGAAGACTTTGATTCCTACTTTTGAATTTTTTGTTGGATTAGTGTCTAAGTCCATAACTATTTTGGTATGTACTTGACCCGATTATGAGCATGGTCCTTTTGGGTTGCCTTCACCATTGCAATATGTAGGATGATTTAAGGAGAGAAAGGTTTAAATATGATTTATTAATATATTATAAGAATAATATATTAAAGGAGAAATCATATTGTTTAATTAATATTAATTAATATTAGTCAAGAATTAATTGTTAATTAATTTTGTGGCTAAAAGAGATTAATTAAACTTAGGGGACTGAAGTTGTAATTATAAGATAATTATAATTGGGCTATGGATCACCAAATAATATATAGGTTGGACGAATTCTATGGGTAGCCCATTAGAAATCGTCCAAGGGATATGTTTAAGGAGTCCATGGGCTGCTTAGGGCCTAAGCAGTCAAATTAGGGTTTCCTAGTTGTAAACCCTAATAGCCTACATGTATATAAAGGGCCCCTATGCCCCAAAAACGTGAAGAAGTCTTCCATTAGGGTTTCCAGACGTTTTTGGTGCCTCCTTTTCTTCTCCTCTTCATCCAAGTTGCATATGGTGTTTGTGACTCCATTAGAGGTACTACACTTGTGGTACTTGCTTTCAAGAGCTAAGGAAATTCAAGGAACTAGTTGTTATTGCTATATAACAACAAAAGGTATGTATTCTAGCTTTATATATGAATTTCGAAAATTATAGTAGCATGCCAGGTTTCTTTTTGTGTTCATAAAGCTGTATAACTAATAGTGAAAACATAGATCCAATACTAGGGTTGCATGCACACATAGGATTGTTTGTATTAAACCCATCAGTGGTATCAGAGCCATTGGTTTTTGTTTTCAATTAGCTTTTATTCAAATTTATGAACTTGACATATTAGGGTTTATGGCTAATGAACCCTAAAGGCTAGGTATTTTTCGCAATTAGTGTTGCTAAACCCTAGATGGCGATTTTTGCTAGGGTTTCCCAAATCCTTTCCTTAGCCTCCAAGATTTTGAAATCTAGGGTTTTCCAACCCTTGGATTTCGAAATTACCTCCTTCCCCAAGGTTAGATCCTAAATTTTAGGGATTTGGATATTCCCATATCTTGTAATTATCTTTTAATTGTTAAATATGGTAATTAAAGATCTTGAATTATCCCATCCCTTATTTTCGAGATTTAGAGAGGGATTCAAGGGATTTGGATATCTTAGATGTATAATTGGTAATTATCCTCATGATCTAGATAATCCCTTGTGATTTAATAATTTAAATTAATTGTTTAATTTATGGTAATTATTAAATCAACAGTTTTAATATTTAAAATTTTAATTTAAATGTCTCAAATTCAAAATTTTAAGTGAGATTAAAACCTAATTGTTTTGAAGAGTTTCAAAACTTGCCCTCAAGTTTTGGAATTTAAATTGTTGATTAAAAGTTAATTTTGAAAGTCTAAAATCCAAAACCCTGATTTTGAAAAGTTCAAATTAAACCCTTATGGTTTTATTAAATTAATTAAGTGTATAATTAAAAGAGATTTAATAAATCCATAATGATTTTGGTTAATTAAAAGTATAATTTAAACCACCTAGTATTTTAAAAGTGTAAAGTACACCCTATACTATATATGACATTAAAAGTCTAATATTATATATGTATGAGTAAACAGTCAGTCTTACCGTTAGTAGGCCTCATTCACGAAGCTGGTCTATAAGGGGTGTTTAAGGAAATTGCCTATAAAATGGCGATTGAATGGGTATCCACTCTTACCCACCGCACTCTTGACTAGTGGAGGGTCGTTAGCCGAACGGGTAGGATAGGACAGAAACCTTCCATTATAAGTATAATGAAGTACAAAGTAACTAAATGCTGTTTTTTCAAATTCCCAAATCATAGTTACTTTAGGCAAAATGTGAAATTGTATGCTAACCCATGGAATTACACTTTGTACCCTTGTCAAACGTTAGTGGAGCGTGTGTGGTTAACCGGCACACTAATTTGGGGATGACATTGGTAGCGAAGGGTGACTCGATGTTTGTCATAGATCAATGGAGCGTGTGTGGCTAACCGGCACATTGATTAGGTGATAGTAACATTGGGTGCACCACGTGATTCGCATGGTTATTCACACCTTGTTTGTGATCCTCGGCATCCCAGTCACGAATAGTAGGGCATAATCGAGATTAAACATGCCATTGAAGAGTTCAATGAGTCTCAAAAGATCTAGGAGTTTCAATTCATTTAAAACTTAAACTTCTTTTTCGTTTTTCATGGTGGAAATTGGTAAATCGTCATTTACCTACCTTCAGATATTCTGCAACTAGATTACGACATCCCTCTTCTAGGTTGTAGAGTATTGTGTTGGATCCTAGCTTGATGTTTCATTTGGGTGTTGCATCAAGAATTCTAATCAACTTAACTTGAATTTTCTCCCGTTTTGTAGATGTCTACGTCTTACAATGTCTTCCCAAATCCTTTGGAACAAGCTTTCCAAATGAAGATGACGTTCCGAGATACGATCAAGGAAATGAGAGTCATGCTTCACTTCCTCCACCTCCTCCAATTGTTCTCCCTGACCCACAAGTTCAAAGGCTTGAAAAGTTCAAGCTCACTCAATACCTTTTTGGCAAGTAAACACGAAGATGGGAAACTTATGTGTGCGCACGTCTTAGAGATGAAAACACACATTGATAGGTTAATCATGTTGGTTGTCAAGATTTCAAGTGAGTTGGCTGTTGACTGGGTTCTTCAGTCACTTCCTGAATCATATAGTGAGTTCGTTAGAGAGTACTATATGATGGACCACGACGTGACCCTAATTGATCTCACCTATTTGCTTATAGTTGCTGAATCAGCAATGATTTGGCGTGCTGGTCAAGCAAATTTGTCTAGTGAATCAAACTCCCAAACTTCAATGGACACTGGCAACATTGGAAGTCCAGAGAGAACTAAGTCTGTGATTGTCCGATGTGTTGTGCCAAAGGAGTCCATTTGCTTTTATTGCCAAGAGAAAGGGCATTGGAGACGAAGCTGCCCAAATTACCTGAGAGATCTAAGAGATGGGAGAGTCAAGTCGTTTGGCTCCACTTCAGGTAAAATCCATTATCTAACTCTTTTAAATTCCTATTCTAGATTCTTAATACATGATGTGATAAGATTGCATTTTGATGTTTTGTAGGATCGAAGAAAAGAGAGGAAGCTTAAGGGGAGAAGTGAGCTGAATCTGATCGTGAAGAAATGGATTTCGATCGCATTACTTGAAGATTGGATTCTTGAGCTACTACTTGGAGTTAGAATAGATTGTTAAGAAATATGTAATAACATAGTTTTTCAATTGAGTTGAATTGTAAGGACAAAATTTTTCCACAATAAAATGAATTTTGACTTTATCTTATTTATTTATCCTTGCAATGGCATGTATGAAAGAATTAATGTTTGAATGTTTCTATTATTAGCAATAATGGATTTGATTCTTAATTGTGTTATTTGTGGAAATGTCAAAATTTTACCAAATAGGGAGAGTTTCTCATCACCCAAGTTTCAATTGGACAGAAACTTGGAATCATGCAATGTGCATTGTATGATGAATGGAAAACTTTCACATTTGGGAACCTTAGACTAATTCTTTGGCAAAGTGTCAATTGAAGAACTAGGAGATCGAGTACACTAGGTCGTACGTTGATCAAGTCTACCACAAGAGTGACAAAGATATTCGTCATGATTTACTAAAGTTTAGTAAATATTGGTTATACTTATAAGATTAAGTATAATTCTAAGTTGATTGAAAGAGTTTCAATGAATAGTAGAACGAATAAAGAAGAATCAAGTAGGCAGAAAGATAAAAGTTTCTCTATTCTAAGAAGAAGGGAGAGTACCTTTTATTGTGTTTTATGATAAGTCCTTATGATTAAGAACCATGTCTCAATTGATCCTCTAAGTGAGTCTTAGTGCAATTGCATGTCTAAGAAGAGGAATTGAGAATTGTAGAAATGGTTAAATCAAAGAGTCAATCATACTTCGTTCCAATATCAAGTCTTAGAGTCAAGATTGTGACATTGAGTGAAAAGTCTTAAGTAGGTTTATAACACTCATCAAATGTGGAATTTGGAAAAGTTTTCTTATTCTTGCACATTTGAAATTGGTAAGTTGTGATGTCTTGGATAAGACAAAGACCAACTAGGACCAATTGTGTGAAGTGTTTTGTCTTGATAAATGCTTCACTAACTATTGAATATTTGTTTGTCAAGAAATGTTTCTTGACAAGAGAATCTTATATGTCAAGAAGTCAGTGGGAGTCTTAATGGTCTTGAAAAGGTTTCAAGAACAAATCAAGAATAAACCTTATCGATCATCACTAGCACACGACTTGAGGTTTACAACCTATCGTGCTGACATTGTTTTGTTTCTGTGACTTTCCAATTGAGTTAATTGTGTATATGAGTTCTATGAGTTCTCATTTGAATACACACTAAAGCCTTATTCGATGGAAAGTAAATTGATATGTAAGGACAAGTTACTAAACTACTTGGAAGGCGTGGTGGGCACTCGTGTTACCATAGGGCAAGAAATCAAGATTAAGAAAGTTCAGTCCATATGAGTTTGGATTTGTCACAAACCTTGTTTTTGGCAAATTCACATGGCTAGGAACTCATACACCATAAAATCTAAGTGTCATAAGATTCCCTCCTTCATGAAAATGATTGTGAGGAAATGCTTTCACTAAGAGAGGTTTTAAGAAGATAGCAATTGTGAAAATTGTATTCTCAAATTCGATTATGGTTACGACATCCCTTTCCATAGTTCGAATTGTGAGATTTGGCAATTAGTTTCAACATTTGGAACTTAGTAACATAAGTTATGAATTGTTTAAACACACATATGAGCTATCTAAGGCAAAGGTGTATAAGGTTAAGAAGCTTAGATAAAGGCTTATCGAAGCATCTGGTATTAGAAATATGGATTTCAGAGATTCAATAGGCATTGTTTTCTGAAAGTTCATTTGTTTTCTGAATACATGTCAAAGCTAGTGGGAGCATAAATGTTATGCTTATATGATAATCATCATGATAGTGGGAGCATAAGTGTTATGCTTGTATGATTGTTATGGCGAGTATTGCAAGTTAGCAATATTAATTATAGAAAAACAAAGATTCCATTTGCAAAGTTGCATGGGTTGAAAAGTTGTTTTGCTATAATTAAGGGAGAGAATATTATACTTCGTTTCAAAATCTAAAGCTTAGATTAAGAAATTTTAATATCTTCAGTCAAAGGATACATTGTGTGTTCTTAAAATTCGACTATGATTACGGCATCCCTCTTCATAGTTCGAATTGTGAGAACATGACACATAAAATATTATGGCAAAAGATTGGTAAAGTATCATATCTTTATGTAAGACATTATGCATCGTGTCCCATACGCTTCGGGTATAGGATCGATTGTAAATGCTATAGTATTTTACCATTCTAAAATTTTCCAAATGCCTAGCGCATTAAGAGGGAAAAAGGAATAGAATTGGTTTTGACTGAAAGAATTTAACAACTATCAAAGGATGATCCAAAGTTCGCTGAGGATTGATCGCTTGTAAGTAGTTGAAAGTATGGTATTGGATGGACCATATCGACATTATTATGAATAGATAAGATTCTATTAAGAATGAGTTGTCATGTGGCAAATGTGGAAATGTTTCCATATTGGGAGTTGGATATTGAGATTCTGTGTTTAGATTAGAAAACTTTATGCAAGAAGGATGTTCAAAGGAATGTACTTTGAATGTGAGACTTCACATCTATGGAATTGTCTTGTAACAATTTATAAGAAAGTACTTTGTAATTTCATTAGCTACGTCTTGGTGACTTTTGTGCTATGATTTTGCAAAGGGATCGTTGCATAAAATGTTAGAATCTAGCATATTCTAGTAGTGGCAAGAACCTTGTGTTCCTACACTAATAATTAGGATTAAGGAATTGTGAAATGAGCATCATTGGAAAAGTTTTCAGATGATCTATTTCACAAAGCATGGACCATAGGAAACAAAGTGTGCATGTTTAGAGCATGGGACAATTGTTGGTATAATTCAAGTAATGAGTTGATTATCCGAAACATTAAATGATAAATAATGAGTAATCAATATGGTGGATAAATAGAAGGGTTTTATTTACTCTCACAAGTTTGGGGCCATATAGGATTAAGTATTGTTGTCATGTTTCAATTTGCAAGTTTTGACTTCCAGAATAACTAGGTTATTCAAACATCCACAGTTGGTCATACGTTGGGAGTAGGTATGAATAAAGACTGTCATGAATCTGTCTGTAGATTGTCTGAAGTGTTTAGACATGGCACAAGTTTGCTGCAGAGTTCGTGAGTGCTTTGATAAGATTAAAGTATTGGATTAAACCCACGCTCACTTAGGTCACTTCATGGTTTTATCACGAGTGATTAGTGAGAGGATAATATTGTATATTCTTGAAACCGAGACATGTGAGTTGTTATTTGTTGGTCGGTTGCACATTGATAATAAGTAAACGCACCAGTAACTTGGTGTTATAAAACTTATTGTTGTGTGTGACTCGATCAATAAATGCAAGCGAGCATATGAGTCGAAGTTTATCCATTCCTTTTACCCAAAGTAGGATAAAAGCGATATCTATGGGCCTCTCGATGATTTAGTGATGACACCTAAGCGCTTGGCCAAGCCGGGACTAAGTTGATGTGTTCAATTGTAGTCTGTTGTTAGTCGTCATAAATCGGAAGTCGGGAAACAGTATGGAGAGAATGATTGAAACTCATGTCTTTTGTCTATACGATATCTTGAGAATGGAGGAATATATAATCCCTTATCTAAAGGACACGCTATCTGATAAGATCAGAGTTGACAGCGGCTTTTGAGAGTTACGATTGCTGATCAGGTTATGAAGTCATATAGAAAATAGTTATTAGACTTATCCAAGTGGGAGACTGTTGGATTAGTGTCTAAGTCCATAACTATTTTGGTATGTACTTGACCCGATTATGAGCATGGTCCTTTTGGGTTGCCTTCACCATTGCAATATGTAGGATGATTTAAGGAGAGAAAGGTTTAAATATGATTTATTAATATATTATAAGAATAATATATTAAAGGAGAAATCATATTGTTTAATTAATATTAGTCAAGAATTAATTGTTAATTAATTTTGTGGCTAAAAGAGATTAATTAAACTTAGGGGACTGAAGTTGTAATTATAAGATAATTATAATTGGGCTATGGATCACCAAATAATATATAGGTTGGACGAATTCTATGGGTAGCCCATTAGAAATCGTCCAAGGGATATGTTTAAGGAGTCCATGGGCTGCTTAGGGCCTAAGCAGTCAAATTAGGGTTTCCTAGTTGTAAACCCTAATAGCCTACATGTATATAAAGGGCCCCTATGCCCCAAAAACGTGAAGAAGTCTTCCATTAGGGTTTCTAGCCGTTTTTGGTGCCTCCTTTTCTTCTCCTCTTCATCCAAGTTGCATATGGTGTTTGTGACTCCATTAGAGGTACTACACTTGTGGTACTTGCTTTCAAGAGCTAAGGAAATTCAAGGAACTAGTTGTTATTGCTATATAACAACAAAAGGTATGTATTCTAGCTTTATATATGAATTTCGAAAATTATAGTAGCATGCCAGGTTTCTTTTTGTGTTCATAAAGCTGTATAACTAATAGTGAAAACATAGATCCAATACTAGGGTTGCATGCACACATAGGATTGTTTGTATTAAACCCATCATTTTTTAGGATCATTTATTTTACTAGCAAAAGTAGAAGATTGACCCTTATTTGTTATAACATAAACATAACCATTTTTCTTATTAGATTCCTCCCCGAAAACTATAGAGAAAGCAGACTTAACATCAAGTAATGGTTCCATGATTAAAATATGTCCCTTGATTAAAAGAATCATCAAGACCACTTAGAAAATGCCTGAATTTCATTAATTACGAGTGATTATTTTGCTAAGTAGCAGGTTCACAAACACACTCAGTACATTTAGTCAAAACGTCAAATTATTTCCAAAGGCCATGCAGTTTATTAAAATAATCAAATACAGATAAACCACTTTGAGTTAAAGAATTTATACATTGATGTATATTAAACACCACATACCCATCAGCTTTATAATATGTTTCAGACAAATCATTCCAAATATCAAGAACAAACTTAGAGCATACATGACCAATATAAATGGATTCAGATAGAGAATTAAGGATCCAAGAACAAACAATAGCATTTAATCTATCCCATTTAAGAGAGCTAATAGCATCCTTTTTATCTTTAATGTTGGTACCTTCAACAAGCCCAATTTTATTTCTAGCCTTCAAGGCTCTAATCATATAACTCATCCATACTCTAAAATTCTTAGTACCAAGCAATTTAAAACTAATAATAATGGTAACTGAATTATCAAATGGATGCAAATATAAAGGATCATCAAAATCAATTATCTCATTCTTGTTAGAGCTTTCTATTGGTGCTCTAGTCATGATTGATAACAATCACAAAATATAGAAGAACCAGGAATATAAAACCTAAGCACGAAAATTCACATATTAGTTTCTATAGTTCAAACCAAATCCATAGCACATATAAGGCAAGAACAAGCTGAACTGTAGACGTGAACAATCGTGATCAGTAGATAGCTGATAAATCGGGTACACAAACAAAAAAAGTAACAAATAAGAAAAGGTGTGTGGGACTTACAGCGATCCACAAAAAAGCACACCAAGCAGCAAAGTAGTTTCGATAAATCTGATACTCAGATTTACCGCTGAAGAAGACAAGGCATTCAAAATTCCAGAACCAACAGTGTTTATAGCACCTTGTTTGCACACACTTGACGTTGAACGTTGTGGATAGTGTTCACCGTTAGGTTTAACAAAGCGTTAACCCTAAATTTTTACTGCTATCACACACGTTTACTTTCAAATGTGTGACAAGAATACTACCAAGTTGATAAACACCACCAAGAATAAGATCTGATAAAAGAACTTAGAAAACCTCAAGATCTGATAACAAATCTAGAAGCAAAAGAAAATGGCTCGATCATACACAAACCAAGAAAACAAACATCGATCCATAAAACGATCAAAGAACAGATCGACCGAGTAGGACTGGATCTCGACTGAAAACCTAACCCTTAAATCCAGACCTAAAACCCTAAAATTATCAAAATAAGACTCATATCAAAACAATAGCTAAACATGGCTTTGATACCATCTTAACAGACACAAAATACATAGAGTAAATTGAACAAATGACTCAGTTATGGCCAAAATACACATACTTTAGGTAAAATACAGATCAAATCGGTACCACATCCACTTCAATAAGTATGACCTGATCCATAAAAGATTCGCGTGCATAATAAGATTCAGATAACACGAGCCGCAATCTAGAAGAATTACCAAATGTTCACTCAAGTCCCTCCCGCAAATAAGCTATACAAATACAATCCAATAACTTTCAAAATAAACCTTGAACTATAAATAAAAAACAAAAAAAAGATACAACAAAAGGATATTATCAAGGATAAGTTTGAGACCAATAATATTTTGTATATTTCAGCAAATTCTCTGATCTTGAGCTCTCATTTTCGTCTCTAGATATGATATATGAGCTAAAGACTTACTAAGATCCTGATAAATATATTACTTGATGTCTGTTATGCGACACATAATCTACATATATATATATATATATATATATATATATATATATATATATATATATATATATATATATATATATTTGCGTTGTGTATGCTTAAGTTGCAATGTGTTCAGGTTGACATGAACATGTCATTTTCTCGTTACTCTTAATTTGACGTTGTACTTTTGGACACACTGGTCAATACCATTTTATGTGTCACATTCACATTGTACGTTTCCTATTTTTGAAATACCAATTTACTATATTGTTCTATGACAAAGGGCTTTTACGTGTCACGTAATCCAAGATTAAGCATTGTGTTCTAGTCTATAGATTTTAGTACATTGCTAATCTTCCATTTTACCCTTGCAGCTAAAAATTACACAACCAATGATCCAAATCTTGTTATAATAATCAAAAATCAACTTCCAAAGATCAATTTATCATGTAAAAAGACATTAACCAAAATTAGTGCTTAACACTTCATAACTTTTATCACTTCTTACTAAATTGCCTTTTTTTCATTAAATGTCAATAGAATACTTTTCTCCATATTTTAAAGGATGTTATAAGGTGGGTTTGTAAGAATGGGCTTATAATGGTGGGGTGGATATCAGGTGGGTTTATAGGAGTGGGCTTATAAGGGTGGGGTGGGTATGGGGCGGGATGGGATGGTAGGTAGGAGAGTAAGTGGATCCGTGGATGTGTGGGGTGTGGGAGATGATGATAATAGGAGATTCCATTTGAAAAACTCTATTGCAACTCAACGAAGCTCCAAATTTGTAAACCACCATTCTTCCGACGAGCCTCGTCTATCTCTATCTTCCTTCGCTTTCTTCATCAGCAAACCCTAGCGATTTGGTGACGACGTTCTAGAGAAAACGAAGGGTGGTGATGAGTTAGGGTTTTCATAAAACCATAATCGATTATTCTTGTTTCAGTGCCGCTATCATCCACCAAATACCCTAGCTCTATCATCTTCATCAGCAAACCCTAGCGTTGACTTCTTGAACAATGCCCTTACCTTCATCTTTCCATATTCGACGACAAAAAAGAGAAAGGAGGTGACAAACAAATCAGGTGACAAAAAGATCCGCTGGTTAATTTTTTCTTATTTTTTTTGGCAAATTTGGTGTTGTTGGTGGTTTGACGGTCATCATGTGTTGATTACAATCGATGGTGTTTCAATGGTGGTGTGATGATCTGATGGAGAAAATGATGGGTTGTAGGGTCGATGGTGGCTAATGGTAACAAGGTGTAGCTATGGTCGAAGGTGGAGGTTGTAGCAGTGGTCGGAGATGGGTGAAGAACACGATGATTGGATGAAGGTGTATGTTTATTTACTTGCAGACCAAGAACGCAAACGATATCATTTTCCGTATTTTAGGAAACAAGAACACACACAAACCCAAATTTTTTAAAGAAAAAACATGTAAATCGAAAACCCATAAATCTATTTCTAAAGAACAAATCCATAAACAAATTGAGTTTTGTGTGTTACATGTATATGTTCCAAAAAATAAATTGTTTGTTTGTTTGTGTGTGTGTTTCATAGTGGATGTCGTGTGTGTGAGAGAGAGAGAGAGAGAGAGAGATTTATTTTTATTTTTATTTTTTTAAATCTGAAAATCAGAAAAACAAATAAGAAAAAAGAGAAAATCATACTAACAAAGGCAAATCCGTCATTTTGAAAAAAAAAAATCAAAATAGATTTGACCAAACAAGCAACAAAATTAAAATTTTGGACCTCTCATTCTAGTCCAAATATTTTTGAATCAAAGTGGTAATTTTAAGCAAACCATAAGGAACATTTGTGCAGTTTAGTCAAATTATAAAAATAAGACAAAATTGCAAAATTGGTCCCTGTGGTATGCATTTTTTTGGGGGTTTTAGTCCAAACCCTGACTTTTTTGGCTTCATGGTCCTTTTAAGCTAGTTTTGTTGCGTTTTTAGTCCCTATGAATAGTGGAATGACTGTAATACCCTTAGGTTATTTATCTTTTATTTTTCTTTTATTTCTTTTTAAATCTAATATTAATATATTTATTTTAATAATTTATAAATTAAGAAGGGGCCCACCTCTCTCTCTCTCGTACGAAGCACCCTCTGAGTTCATCTTCTCCAACCTATTCTTCTTAACTACCCTCAAGTCTTTTTTCTCTCCATCGCAATGGTCGTCTTCTTGGAATTAAAAACTGGAAATGTTTGAAAAATAAATTCCATCACATAGCTCATTAACAATCATTTTATATCACCTTAAATTAATGGATCTTCTTCTCCATCCTCACTAGAGCATACTCCGGTTCCAATTTAGGGTCCTAAATTTAATGGAGCTTCTTGGTAAGGATTTGTTTTCTTCAACATCTAGCCGACTCTGATTTAGGGTTTTAGAACCTAAGGTTGTTTTCCTCAGCATCTAGCTAACTCTGATTTAGGGTTTCATAACCCAAGGCGGTGGCTCTGGTGTGTGATTAAGCTCTCCAGAACTAGAACAATAGCGATTGTGTTTATGGGCATTGTGTAGTTGTTGTACTTCTAGTGATGACAATATTGCAATCAGTAGTTTTCGGGCCAGAGCGTAAGATTTCCATCATATGCGTCGCCAAAAAAAAGTTGATTGTAATCTCAGTGGCCAATCTGGGAAGATCGTCATTAACATACCTTGACTAGCAAGCTCAAGACAAAGACGAAGCTCACGTTAGAGACCGGCCATGGAAACACCTTCAAGAAAGCATCGATGTAAGCTACTGTAAAAATGGCTAATTTAGGCTTTTTTTTGGTTTTTGTATTTTACGAAACAATATCAGTTTTTCCCAGTGGGTTCTTTGTCTTGAGTTGCAGGTCCATAGTAATGAATCGAGAGTTGCAGGTTTGATTCAACAGTAAGTCGATTGATTTCTCATTTATTTCATCATCATCAATTGAATTTGTTACTTGATTTCAACACCTAGTTTGTATCATAATTTCAGTTTCTGCAAAGCTTTGTGTAAGATCTAAGATTTTTGAGGTTTTCGAGCTCGGATTCGGTTCACAAGTAATTTAGTTTCTGCAAGCTTGTCGTCCTTAATCATCTCCAATGAATTGCGGGAACAAAGGATGCAGACGGCTCTAGTTTGTCCTCCTCTTCATCTTATTGAGTTGTGTATGTATGTATGTGTGTGTCGTCCGTGTATGTATATGTGATATGTTATAATCTTTCAGGAGAGTTTAGAGAGATAAGAAGAAGAAGAAGAAGAAGAAGAAGAAGAAGAAGAAGAAGAGAGAGAGAGAGAGAGAGAGAGAGAGAGAGAGAGAGAGAGATGTGAGCCCAAATTAATTATTTATTTCCTTTTTCATTTAAATTAAATAGAAAAAACATAAAAAATATATCAGAAGGACATTACAGTCATTTCAATTTTACAAGGGACAAAATTTACGTACAAACATGACTAAAAGGACCAAAAAGTCAAAAAAAGTCAGGGTTTGGACTAAGACTCCCAAAAAATGCATACCATAGGGACCATTTTTGCAGTTTTGTCTAAAAATAAAATGTTTTGGAAAACCAAATATTTAACATAATTTATTTATTTATTTTATTTTTGTATATTTTTAAAATAGCAACCAAACCTCCAAAACAGCTCATTTGATGGCATTAATATCTAAAGAAAAAGAGAGTGTTGTTGTAGGTGAGAAACACCGGATACAATCCTTTGTCAGTTACAAAGCTACATATACTTAATACTTCCATCTTCGTCTTCTCAAAAAATCTATCCACTTCCTTTTCTTTCCTTTCTTGTGAACGAATTATGACTCGTTCCTACAGATTCCTGTCTTCAATCGCTAACTCATCTTCATCTTTCGATCCGATGGTCGCTGAACCGCCGGAGGCAGTCGCCGTTGAGTCTGATTTCGTTGTTATCCTCGCCGCCCTCCTCTGCGCTCTGATTTGTGTTCTAGGCCTTTTCGCAGTAGCTCGCTGCGCTTGGCTCCGTCGTGGATCCACCTCCAACGCCGGCAGGAATACTAGCCAGCAGACTCCGAATAAAGGAATTAAGAAGAAAATCATTGATGCGCTCCCGAAGTTCGTTTACGATGGCGGAAACGATCTGAAGTTATCCTCCGGAGATTGTGCTATCTGTTTGGCGGAGTACACCGACGGAGTTGAGATCCGTGTTTTACCGCAGTGTGGACATGGATTTCATGTCGAATGTATTGATATGTGGCTCGGTTCGCATTCCTCATGTCCGTCCTGTAGACAGATCCTGGTGGTCACGAGGTGCCGGAAGTGTGGCGAGTTTCCGACGGTTTCCGGCGGACAAATTTCGTCGGAGGAGGAACATAAAGGTAGGCAACATGATACAAGCTCTTGTTCAAGTGATTATTTACCATGACAATTTCAAAAAATTTGGAGTAATCTTTGTGTATTAATTAGCTCAATTGTCCGAAGCTCCGCCTCCGTGATAACCAGTTTAACGGCGGATGGTTGTGATATTTGAGGCTTTGTATTGTAGCTATAAAGAGTTTGAACAGTTGTATCAGAAATTAGAAATAGTTAATTTTACGCTTTCTCTTTTTCATCTTGTTCTAGTTGTCATTCTGTTTTTTCAAATTTGAATTCTGTTAAGCAATTCAAAATTCTTTTGAATTGTTATTCAGGGTATCGAATCTGAGATAAAAAAAAAAAATCAAATTTCAAAATATTTTTGTATAAAGATTTTGTGAACAGTTTTGGTTTTAAGTTCTAGCGATTTCAAGCGGGAATGATGTCATGTCAATGATGTTATTCTCCACGTATTTGATTGTGGTTTAAGAGTAACAAGAATGGTTACTTTTTTCGATTTAACTTTTCTTTTTGTTGTGACTCTAAAAGAAACACACATGTTAATAACGAATCTTGAACATACAATTATTGATACCATTATGATGAGATTAAAATCAAAGATGATAGTTTAAATTTACTTTTTGTGATGATCGATTGTTCAAAACCAAACACCTAACATATTCTGTTGATCTCCAACATCCTACGCTATTAATTCTTGTTCATTGATATTCTTAATGTGAACTCTTATTTCGACAGTAAAACCAGAGTGCGATGTATGACTTAGAAGTCGTATGGTCCTTCATTAGACTGGCGTGGCAAAACCCAAAACAAATTGTTTTATGGCTATTAATAGCATTAATTGGTTGATTTTGTATTATTGCGTTGTTAAATATATAAAACAAATAGTAAACTGGATCATATGAACGGGCAAAATCAACCCATCTTTAAATCCATGATCGAGGTCAATTGTGGAATATAAATGATATTTTGGATGCGTCAAAGTTCAAACTTTGAACATCTATACTATGTGAATTTTTGTACCTCAGTCCTTTGGCTCTCACCGTGAGGAATGATTTAGTGTAAACCCTTGTGAGATGTGGATTGTAACTATTGTGTAGATGTAATGATCCTTTATGGTTCAATCATTTTTGCTAATTTAAAAAAGTGATTATCCTTTATAATTAAATAAAAAAATAAATTAAAAACATTTCATTAATGGGGAACAGATATGAAAGGGCAGTATTGTACATTAACCATTCAATCATAACAGGAAATATTGGTATTGTTTTTGTAACATATAAAATAATCCCCAAATTCTCGCAAACCTCCAAATCGATCACCGTTTCAATTGGAGCTCAAAATTACTTACGATTGTATAGAATCAACACTGAAAACGGGAGATTCTGAGAAGGTGTTACATATAAGAAATGAGTGTTCTACATTTGATTATCGAGAAGGAGCATTAGGGTTTATCGGTGATACAAATTCTTGAAGAATGAGGAGTGCCAGGTCGAGTACGTTCAAGTCTAAGTTCACGAACACGGCAGAGACGGTGTAGAATCTTGACAATGATGACGATTTCTATTGGATATTAGGTATCACTGAGTATAATTGAATTTCCATTTGGGATACCTTGTAATTTTCCTGTAATATTGTGTTTCCTTTTTACATAGCTTAACTGGTGGAGTAGATTATGGACCACCTCTTATATATTTGTATCTTTGTACGACTGCATAATCAATTTCTAACATCAAAAGAACAATTCTCTCATTCGTGATAACTGTATACCAATTTCAACATAGTATCAGAGCATGGTACGATCCTGTCATATTAAAACCATCCAATTCTCATTTTTTCTTCCATTCAAACCTGAACAACAAGCCATGCTTGATAAAGAAAAGAACACCTCGAGCGAAGCTCAAAATGCTGATACACAATCACCATTCTATCTTCATCCATTCGATTGTTTGGGACAACTTAACGTTACATAACAACTTCACCATGGTAACTATGATAAATGGGAAGTTGAGATGAGTAATTTTCTTCTAGCCAAGAACAAAACGAGTATTATCGATGGATCGGTACCTACCCCTAAAGAAGGAGAAGCTGACCACGAATCATGGAAACGATGCAACACCATGATCAGAGGATGCCTGAGTGCACCCATGAGCAAAGAGATCGAAAGTAAAGTTCAATATACCAAGACTGCAAAACAAATTTGGACCGAATTGTCAGAGATTTGGCACAGAAATGCTCCCCGAGCATACGAGTTAAGACAAGATATTGCCCAAACTCGTCAAAACAACATGAAGGTATCAACGTATTATACGAAACTCAGAGGGATATAGGAAGAGATCCAATCTATTTCTCTTGCACCTAAATGAACCTGCACAACAGCAAAGGATTTCGTCGAGAACCGGGAAAAGGAATAGTTATATGAGTTCCTCATGGGACTCGATGAAGCCTTCAACACCATCAAGACACAAATCTTTACCACAAAGCCAACACCAAGCCTCAGTGCTGCTTAACATTTTGTCTCGAAGGATGAAAAGAGACGCGAGATCGCCATTGTCGCGCATCCTAACAACAACGAGGTTGTAGCCTTTCAAGTCCAAAATAGAAACAAAACACAATATGTAGACAGGAAGGAGAGAGTATTGTGCGCTATATGCGGGAGAAAAAAAATCACCGGATGGAGGATTACTATCTCATTGTTAGGTATCCTAGAAAAATGGAGGAGTATCCAAATAGCGGAGATGGAAAAAGACATAGCACAACAAGAAGTGAGGGCTGGAGAAAATCAAATAAGGTTGCACATGTCAAATTATGTCCGATAAAAGGAATCTCAAATGAAGATTTCACCTTGATGACACAATATTGACGAGAGCAGGCAAAGGAAGAAAGCAATGAGGAATTTCTAACAATAAACATGGCAAGTAAGTTTCCATTAAGTCGTCCCTGGATAATCGATTTTGGGGAAACATAACACATTACATGTGAAGAAGGGACACTTGAATCATCACATTCTAATGGGGATGTGACAGTAACAATACCAAATGGCAAAAGGGTACATGTTAATCGCATTAGCAACCTGACTTTACCAAATCGCTTAAAGATAGATAATGTTTTCAAAATACCCAACTTCAAATGCAACTTAATTTCGTTAGCAAAATGGCTAAGGATATAAACTCTTTTTTTACCTTTTATCCAATCTTCTTTTGCATCTAGGACTTACGCTTGAAGAAACTGATTGGAATGGGTAAGGAATGCAATGGTCTATATTTGCTAGAAACATGGCACCAATGGTTGGGTCATGCATCAAAAGAGAAACTTCAACATGTTTGTTCCTTTATTAATTTATATGATTCTTGTATGACAGGAAAACAAACATGCTTACCTTTCCCCACTAGTTCAATAAAAACATCTTATTGTTTTGAATTGATTCATTGTGATATTTTGGTAGGATACAAAACTGCTTCTCTCATAGGTGCACATTATTTGCTAACTGTTTTTGACGATTATATCAGAGGAGTTTGCGTATTTCTTACTAAGTAAAAGTATGAGGTGCAACGGTTGTTGGTCATCTTCTATAACATGGTCAAGACCCAATATGGGAAGACCATAAAGAGAATCAGGGCTGATAATGGGCCAGAGTTCAAATCGCATTACATTTCTCATTTCTATCACAAAATGGAATCATTTTGGAAACTTCTTACATCGACACACTGCAAAAAAATGATGTGATCGAAAGAAAGCATAAACACATATTAAATACCGCAAGAGCATTAGGTTTTCAAGCTAACTTACCAATAAAATTTTCAGGCGGATGCGTTTTAACGGCTACGTACATTATAAATCGTTTACCTTCTAAATTTTTAAAGGGAACCACACCATATGAAATTTTGATGCAAAGTCTCCTACTTACAATCAGCCAGAGCCAGTAAGTAGACCCCAAAATACCATGCAGTTATTTGATTATGTGATATGTTAGAACAACATGCTAGTACTAGGCTAGGGATCTTCAGGAATTGTATGATAGAGTTTCTTGAATGATGCCTAATAGCATTGGGTTTTCCTTATATGTAATTGACATCATTACTGTAGTTGCTTAGTGTATGCATCACGGCCGTACATAATTAAGATCTATAGCCTGAGAATGTTTGGTTTGGCTTTATTTCCTATTCTTGTATGATGAAGGGCTTAGGGTAGGATTAGGTATTAGAAAGTCTATAGGGTCCAGTGTTATGTATGACTAGCATACACTAGTGTTGCAGGGTTGGTGGAAGTTTCATGGATGGGTGGGTTGTGCGAGGCTGATAGACAAATTATGAGATATTTAGCATTCCTCTAGGAGTGAGGACTGAGCGTTCGCCATGTTATGTATACAGTTAGGGCGTTGTATAGATACTTGAGACAAATATGAGTAGATGCGGAAGGTAGTATGGGCTCGTACTACTGAAAGTAAAAGACCCATACACGTAGCAAGGAAGTCACAACCCCTGAGGTTTAGTTGGGAGTTGGTTCCCTGTTATTATGTGGATTATCTGAGATCTCTCTGGTGTATTATCCGAATGATGGATATGAGACGTTTTGAGACCGGATCCGGATCAGGATTGGGAACTGGCAGCTAGGATAGGCCAGTATTGTCGAAGGATCATGTCAGGAAGATCATCTGGGAAGAGGTGATCGAGATTGTCTGGGGACTGATTTCGGAGATGATTTGGTCTACCAAGACCGCCATGGTTGAGTATTTCAACGGGTGCTATGCAGCCATTGCTGAGACGGCTGCCGCAGCAGCTATAACGGCGATAGGGGGAGGATCCAGTCGGGCTTTCTAGTATCGGGAATTTGATAGCACGAAGCCCCGACTTTCGATGGGGTTCAGGACCCGATTGTAGCCATGAGGTGGCTGTCTGACGTGGAGGGATGTTGCTTCACATGTTCATGTTCTGCTGACCAGAAGATCAGGTGCGCTCTGAACTTGTTGAGGTTCGGGGCAAAGGACTGGTGGGGACTTGTTACTGGACGTATTCTGATGAGCAGAGAGCTGCAGTTACATGGGATCAGGGAGATGTTCGGTACTCATTACATTCTGTGGGTTGAGAGGGAGAGGCTAGCACAGGAGTTTCTGGATTTGAGGCTTCGGGGGTTTTTTCGAGGTCGGGAATATGAGTCGCGGGGACTTATGAAGGGACCGATGATTATGATCAGTTGGGTTTTGCAGCTGGAAGTGGAATGGTAGATTGATGGATTGGAATCTCGTCATCTATGGAAAGGGTTGTACTCTTTTAGTTTTTCAGGTTCGAAGGAATGAGCGGGCTTGTGACCCCAGGGTCAGGTTGTATCTCCTGCTAGGGGTCAATTGATCGTAGTAGTTAACGACAGTATTTCAGCACCGGCGAGCGCAGGTGGATCGATGTGGCATGAGAACCTTGTGAGGCAAGTTATGTACCATATTCTCAGGCAGGTCGGGTGCCAAATTTTCATTTGGATTGCAACAGGGATTAGTTCGTGTCCCATGGGATCGAAGGGGAGTTTTCATGCGTGCCCTCAGGAGGTGGAGGTCAGGATTTCTTCGGATGCTTTTGAGAGTGTGACACCTCCTGTATTCTTCGGGATTGTATCGAAAATTGTATTGTGGTGGAATTTTGATGGATTGGGTAAGTTTTATCCTAGATTGACTTTCTTCTATTTTTGGGTTATTTAGGGTCGTGATATGCCATTTTCATGCTAGAAGTCTGCAGCCGAAATTCAGGTTTCTCTTGGGTTCCGATTGATCTGTATCGGAAGGATCATTTTGCGTACGTTATTCATTCCATGGTCAGGAATGATCGTACCTGGTTGAGCCAGTTTGAGTTTTGAGTTGATTTCTAACCATTGGGTGGCAGTTAGAACCCTAAGTGGGGGAGAACTGGGAATTCCCAGGCTGCATGTCAGTTATCGAGAAAATTATCAGTTCCATGTTTCGATTTCTGTTACCAGATTAGTTGGGCAGATGTTGGTTGATGGATCCTCTCCAAAAGCAGATAAGTCCAGCTCTAGGTAGGCTTGTGGTCCTCTATTTTATGTGTCAAGGTGTCCTAGACCATTGGTCATTGATTTTATGTCTTTCAACGAGAATTCTCCAAAAAGGATTTAAGTGGTGACAATTATAATTCAATGAATGCGTCAATCCCTCCAGTGCAGTGTGTTTATACTTCCCTTGGTCATTGGGTAAGTTATCCCTCAATGCTGGAGTGGAATCTCTAATTCATAGCAGACTCGGGTTTGGTAACCTTCAAGATCGCCTTGGAAGTCTTCTCGGGCTAGTTCATGTGGGTAGGATCCGTGCAGTCTCGATCAAGTATGGGATCTTGTTTCGATCGGTGATCTGGATGTCTTCTGTTATTAATGGAGGTGGTGTGTTGCTTTATCTCGGGAAGTCTTTCATTTTGGATGAGGTTTAGGTTTCCTAAGAATTTGCATGGTTCTGTTGGATTATAGCCTTCATTCTAAGTCAAGAGTTCGACCATTGTCCTATTTTCGGGTCATGTGTGACCATGGTTTCGTAGGATTTGCTTGGGTAACAGCCTGCTTTGTGAAGGGAATCGGGTGTGGTAGGATTTCTACATTGTTGTACTCGATTGGTAATTATGAGGGAAGTTTTTTAGGGTCCCTTCAAGGCAATGGAAGGAGGTGAGTATCTTTTAGCCTGGAGTATCGGGCGAATGTTGTAATACCGACATGGTCAGTGTGAGATCGGGAGCATTCCAGGTATGGGCTGAGGGTCGGGGAGGGCATTCCATACTCATGATATGGGCTCAGAGGCAAACCAGACCTATGTTGAGGACCTAGTTAGGGCATTCTAGTCGTAGGCTGTGAGCCTAATGGTCAAGTTATTCATTTAATCTATTTGTGATACTCTCGGTAGTGACGCGCTAATGGGGATCGGAGAACCCATAATTCGGTTGGTTTGGATAGGGAACGGCCAAGGGCCATTGGGAGTTCCAGTCAGGTATCAGAATGAAATTACGGAATGTGTGCTCCGTATTTCTATTTGTTCGCAAGTTGTTTCTAGGGATCGGAAGAATTGCGAGAGTTATTGGTTTGATCATCTACTTTTGTCGGTTCGAAGGTTGGTAATGGCATGGGAAAGAGTCAAGGGTTATACTAAGGTTTTCGTGTATCATATGGATTCAATTTGAGAAAGATTCTCCACCGACCTGTTTGAGGATCTTTTCTATATGATATAGGGTATCTTCAGCTAGAAACTTGGGGTGGATTCATGGACGACCATTTCGGGATGGCTTATAGTGGAAACTTGTGTTGGGAATCGCAAGTGTATCCGTGAGAGACATGCACTATGGAGGTCAATGAGGTAAAGTGGAGAACCTTTTTGGTTCGAGGTGCGAGCCGTGAGTGACAGGCGAGAGGTGAAAGGTCATCTCGATAGTGTAATCAAATACGGTTGGGGTAGAATGTCCCTGTTTTCCAGGTTCTGGGAACCGGGTGGCTGGACCCTAGATCTCGGGTTATGAGTTTAGACCCGAGTGAGGAAATCTTTTATCCAGGTTTAGTAAGGTGTCGTGTTGGATCAGAAGATTTGGGTGAAATGCAAGGGTAGGTCCCTAGATCTCGAGTTATGAGTTTAGACCCGGGTTATGTATATAATGGTGTTCCAATCTAGGGTATTCCATCCTGAGGATGACCAGACCCTATGATCGATTGGACCTAACATGTTTGGTATTCCAACCTGAGGGTTGATTGGGCCAAATATGTGCATGATACGAGGGTATTACATCCTGGGGATGACTGGACCCGTCGTTGGTGTGCCTGGTATTCCAGCTTGAGGCTGATTGGACCAGGTACGAGTGTTTGTGCTTGTGATATGATTGTTATATGTATTGTAACGACCGTAAAATTTCAACCAATTTAAATTTTTCAAAAACAACCCTATTCCATTAAAGTTATTACAAAAAGGTTTTCAATACAATTTATTTAAAGTATTCCCAGAATCACATCACGAAAAACATGAGGAGCGGTACGATCACGCCTTCGCCTTGCCACGGTCTCCTGAAGAACCTGAAAAAAACTTTAAACCACAACCGGTCCACTCTTCGAGCCTCGGCACGTCTGGTCCGCCCTCTTGGGGCCTATAGTCTATCCGGACCGCTCACTGGGCCTTCGGGACAACCGGTCCGCCCTGGGTATCTTGGCCTACAGCACAAAGCATGACCCGCCTCAACCCAACTCCAGTCCAAACAACCATGTGCACATCAACATACAATCATATAACAATTCACAGTCAACAAACTGATAACCAGATCACAGAATATATCATCATCCTAACCAGGATACCGACCTAACCGGTCACTAGCATAGCATCACCCTACATCTCAGGATACTGATCTCAACCAAGTCTCTAACATATACCATCCTATCTACCAGGATGCAACATATCAAAGCAATAACATACAATAAATACCCGGATCTCAATCCGATAAAGGGCCGACCTTGGTGCCTTAGACCCTGTTGATATAGTGAGGATAACTCACCTCGAAACTGCCGACTGAAAAGATAACCCAAGCTGCTCCGATCACTGATACGATCTCCACCACTGGACAACCACCAAGGCACTGAACTCAAAACAATATCCAACAATTACTAAAATGCCCCTGGAATCATTGGTCAACCCTTGGTCAAAGTCAAAGTCAAAGTCAACCCCTGACTGACTCTACTCGTCGAGTCAACCCGATGACTCACCGAGTCCCCATGATCAGAAATTCCCCAATCCGCGACTCAACTCGCCGAGTTCAACCATTCTGAGTCCACTCGCATACAACTCACCGAGTCATCCCTTGACTCACCCATTCTCGGCTCAACCAGAAAAGATTGGGATCTCATGACCAGACTCGCCGAGTCCAAGAACAGACTCGCCGTGTCTAAGGCTATCTTCATCCTACTCGCCGAGTTGTTCTTCCAACTCGTCGAGTTCCAGCCTATCTTCAAGCAACTCGCCGAGTTCACCTTTTTGACTCGCTGAGTGCCTCTCGATCTCATTCCATACAGAAGCATTCCAGGCCATGCAATTGATCTAAAATGTAGATCTACCCTTCCTAAGGCCATCCATCACGTAAAGTGGCAAACTTTACGTGAATCCAAGGAGATCTAGGCATTTTCACTCTAGGGTTTGGGTTTGGGACAAGATAGCTCCTTCAATCACTCATAAACAGGGACTTTTATGCATTCTAACCCTTTTCCATTCCAGATCTGAGGTAGCAACCTCAGATCTAACCTCTGAACTCCAATACATCACAAGATATGATCTCTAACACCTTCAAAATGATGCATCTATATGAATAACAGCCCAAGAACGAGATAATATCTCAAAAGGAAGCCCCAACAGCAATGAAACCCGAATCTAAGCAAAGCCCCTTGCTCCAAGCCTCCTAACCTTCAAGATTTCCTCAACAATCACTTCTTCAAGCCTCCAAATGCACTTGATCCTCTCACACACGACAACTAGGGTTTCTGGACTTAAGAGAGAGTAGAGAGGCTGGGGGAAAGGATGTTATGTTCTTTATATAGGGCTCATCCTCTGGATTTAGGGTTTTCTCCACTCAGCGCCTACTCGTTGAGTCCATCTACTGACTCGCCGAGTCGGCCACTTAACACGCGACCAATGTCGCGACCCTACTCGCCGAGTCCACCCATGGACTCGTCGAGTTCCCCTTCCCAATTTACTCTTTTAGCCCTTCAACTTTACTCTGGATATTCCTGATGGGTTTTAGCCATAAGAACTTTCCTATGTGTGCATGCAAAACCCTAATGCTTGGATCTAGGCTTTCTAATTAAACATACTTTGAATCCAAGACTTCTAACAACTAATTAGGTATAAAACAATACAAAAGCATATCTAGAAGTATACCTTTGAAAATCTTGTTTGACCTTGTTGTCTTGGAGCTCTAGAGTCACAATTGTCACTCCTCTAATGGCTTACAAACACCAATAAGCAAAGAAGATGATTTGAGAGAGAGAGGAGAGGGAAGATTCAGCCAGGGTTTCTTTCTTCTTAAGAGGTGTCGATTTCCCTATGCCATGGGGTCTATTTATACTTGTAGACTCCTTAAGGGTTTCACCTTAAACCCTAGTTGGATAATCCTTTCCTTAAAGCAATCCAAATCCTTAGCATAGATAAGTCATGGGCGATTTTGAGCTATCCAAAGCTCTAGAATCCGTCCAATCCCTATCTCTTAAGGATTTACAGTCTAAAGTGTAACTATCAAATAATTAACAGTTTATACCCTCTTATTTAATTAATCTCTTTAAGTCACCAAATTAATACTAATTAATTTATGACTTATATTAATCAAATAACAATATTATTATTCCTTATATTATTCTCATAATATATTAATAATATTTATTCTCTCTTAATAAATCATCCTATCAAGTTGCTACGGTGAAGGCAACCCAAAAGGACCATGCACAATCGGGTCAAATACTTGCCTAATATAGTTGCAGCCTTAGACACTATTCCAACAGTCGCCCACTTGGATAAGTCTAGTAACTATATGCACAAGTACAATTCGATTTGCAATCATAGCTCTCAAAGACGCTGTCAAACTCTGATCTAATCAATCTTTTCCTTTAGATAAGGGATCGTACAGTCCTCTGTTAGATATTATGCTGACAATTCTATGGAATGATTAGTCTAGCATTTAGGTTTCTCGATCTCTGATTTATTTGACAAAGAACTTAATCGAACACATCAATTCAGTTATGACCGAGCCCGGCACATAAGTCAAATCAAATCATCGAGCGGCCGAGATATCGCTTTTACCTTCTTAGGATAAAAGTTACAGATAAACTTCGACTTATATGCATTTACTTATTCATTAATCAACTATACACAACAATGCGTTTTATAACACCGAGTTACTGATGCGTTTTCGCATTATCAATGTACAACCAATTAACAAATAACAAACCATATATCTAGGTTTTAAGACTATATGATATTATCATCTTGCGATCACCCTTTTATATCATATTCCATAAGGTGATTCTAGCAAGCACGGGTTTGTTCCAATGCTCAAAACCAGTTCATAAGCACTCATGAACGTCCCAACAATCTCTTGCTATGTCTAATACCATTTAGACAATCTACGCACCAATTCACGACAATCTTCATTCATATCTACTTCCAACATATGAATGATTGTGGACAATTTGAATAATTCGATTATTCTTAACAAATTCAATTATTCTGGAAGTCAAAACATGCAAAATGAAACAATAGTTAAACAATTAACATAAGATAGTAACATTACTCATAAATAAAACTCCTTTATTTAATCATCAAATGTTAATTACATTTATCTATTACATGTTTCTACTACTATCTAATCTATGCTAATATCATCCTTCAACCCAATACTCCTAGCATGTTGCAAGTGCTTAACCCTGCTCAATCCCTTCGTAAGCGGATCTGCTGGGTTATCTTCTGATGATATCCTCTTCACTACGAGTTGTCCTTCTTCTACACGATGTCTAATAAAGTGATATTTTCTGTCGATATGTCTAGATCTACCATGATCCCTCGGTTCCTTGGTCAAGGAAACCGCTCCTTCATTATCACAGAAAATCTCCATGGGCTCCTTTATGGCGGGAACAACCCCAAGATCACCGATGAAGTTCTTCAGCTATATTGCCTCCTTCGACGCTTCGCTCGCTGCAATGTACTCTGATTCGCACGTTGAATCAGCTACGGTTTCCTGCTTGGAACTCTTCCATGTCACTTCTCCTTCATTCAGAGTAAAGACCCAGTCCAACTGCGAATGGTAGTTGTCCCTGTCGGTCTGAAAACTGGCGTCACTATACCCTCGCACCTTCAAGTCATCACTCCCTCTGAGGACTAAGAACCATTCCTTCATCCTCCGAAGGTACTTAAGGATATTCTTCACCGCAATCCAATGGGCTCTGCCAGGGTTCCCTTGATATCTACTAACCATGCTCAAAGCAAAGGCTACATCAGGGCGAGTACAAGTCATAGCGTACATGATTGACCCAACTGCGGAAGCGTATGGTACTCGGCTTATTTCTGCTATTTCAGCTTCGGTACTCGGACTTTGAGTCTTACTCAACTTGGCATTACTTTGTATCGGTAATTCTCCCTTCTTCGAGTTTTCCATACTAAAACGTTTTAGTACCTTCTCTAAGTAAGTTTTCTGACTAAGTCCTATTAGTCTCTTACTTCTTTCTCTTACTATCCTTATTCCCAAAATGTAAGAAGCCTCTCCGAGGTCCTTCATAGCGATGCACTTCCCGAGCCAGGACTTAACCTCCTGCAGAGTCGAGATGTCATTTCCTATGAGCAATATGTCATCGACATGTAGAACGAGGAAGCTTACTATACTCCCACTGGCTTTGACATATACACACGATTCATCTTCTCTTCGTACAAATCCAAACTCTTTGACTTTCTCATCGAAGCAAAGATTCCATCTGCGAGACGCTTGCTTAAGTCCATAAATGGACTTCTCAAGCTTACACACTTTATTCGGATGCTTCGGATCCACAAACCCCTCTGGCGGAGCCATGTAAACATCCTCAGCCAACTTTCCATTAAGAAAAGCGGTCTTGACATCCATTTGCCAAATCTCATAATCATGAAATGCGGCAATCGCTAGCATCACTCTAATAGATTTTATCTTCGCAACTGGTGAGAAGGTCTCATCATAGTCAACTCCGGGAGTTTGAGTAAAGCCCTTCGCGACCAATCGCGCTTTATATGTGTGTATATTTCCATCCACGTCGGTCTTCTTCTTGAAGATCCATTTGCACCCAACGGTCTTACGTCCGGGCACATAATCAACCAAATTCCAAACTTGGTTATCATACATGGATTGGATCTCGCTATCCATTGTCTCTTTCCATTTAGCAGACTTCGGGCCTGCCATGGCTTCCTTATAGCTATTAGGTTCATCAAGATTTATTAGTGTACCATCACTAATATACGTATCCCCTTCGGTAGTAATATGAAAACCATAAAACTGGGGTTGAACTCTAACTCTATCAGAACGTCTAAGAGGTAAGGACTCGTCAATCGGTTCAACCGGAGTTTCCTCCTCGGGTTGAATGCCAGCGGTAGAGGTTCCTTCATCTATCGACTCTTGAATCTCTTCAAGTTCGATTTGCCTCCCACTGTCTCCTTGTCTTATGAGTTCTCGCTCTCGGAAAACCCCTATCCTCGCAACAAAGACAACATTGTCCTTCAGTCTATAGAAAAGATATCCAAAGAATTTCTGCGGGTAGCCGATGAAAATACATCGCTCACTACGAGGTTCGAGCTTGTCGTGAGTATCTCGTCTTACGAAAGCCTCGCAACCCCAAACCTTGATATGTGCTAATGAGGGAGCTTTCCCTGTCCACATCTCATGAGGTGTTTTGGCAACCTTCTTAGTAGGGACTCGGTTAAGGATATGGGCGGCAGTCTCTAAGGCATACCCCCAAAAAGAGATTGGTAGTGAAGCACAACTCATCATAGAGCGAACCATATCCAATAAGGTTCGATTACGCCTTTCTGCCACACCATTCAATTGTGGTGTCCTAGGTGGCGTCAATTGTGAAACTATTCCACACTCCTTGAGATAATCGTGGAATTCAAGACTTAGGTACTCTCCTCCTCGATCGGATCGAAGCATCTTGATTTTCCTGCCCAATTGATTCTCCACTTCATTCTTGAACTCTTTGAACTTTTCAAAAGTTTCTGACTTTTGCTTGATTAAATAGATATACCCATATCTACTATACTCATCAGTAAAAGTCACGTAGAAGCGGTTCCCATCCTTCGTGGTTGATCTAAACGGTCCACATACATCGGTATGTATTAGGTCCAATAGACCCTCACCCCTTTCACACGTACTCGTGAAGGGTGATTTAGTCATCTTTCCAAGTAAACAAGACTCGCACGTGTCATCTTCCCTAAGGTCGAATGACTCCAACACTCCATCCTTTTGGAGTTGGGCTATGCGTTTCTTGTTGACATGTCCAAGACGACAATGCCACAAGAATGCTCTATCCACACTATTGGAAGAATCTATGTTTAAAACATCATTTCCTAAGTTATCAACAATCATAACAGTTTCATATATTCCATTACATGGTATAGCTTCAAAATAAAAGACACCATTTAGATAAGCTAAAATAGAACCATTCTCATTATTAAAAGAAAATCTAAAACCTTGTCTAAACATCCCATGAAATGAAATGATGTTTCTAGCCATTTCTGGCGAATAACAACAATTGTTCAAATCTAAACATAAACTATTCCTAAGCACTAAAGAATACACTCCAATCTTGGTCACAGGCGACAATCTTCTGTTCCCCATGATTAGATTGATCTTTCCTTGCTCCACATCCCTACTTCTTCTTAGTCCCTACACATTAGAGAAAATGTGGTAACCACAACCGATATCAAGAACCCAATAAATAGCATGATTAGAATCGTTAGATTTAATTGTGTATATACATGCGAAAGATGGCTTGATCTTTCCTTCCTTGATGGCTTGCAGGTACTCTGGGCAGCTTCTCTTCCAATGTCCTATCTTGTGGCAGTGGTGGCATTCTGCCTCCTTTGGGTTAGGGCAGGGCTTAGCAGGATCAACTTTGGTCCCACTAGAAGAGGCACCATCTCGGGCTTTAACCTTACGATAGTTCTTAGATGAAGCCTTCCTCTTCTTTCCCTTTCCTTGTCTAATAGCCAGGACAGGAGCAGCAGGTGGATTGGGAGTTGGTGCAGCAGACTTGTCCTTGAAGTTGCTCTCAGCGACCCTTAAGAGACCTTGGAGTTTGCTTAGGGTGACCTCCTCTTTGTTTATGTGGTAGGTCATCCTAAATTGATTGTAGCTCGGAGGCAAAGAGTGAAGCACCATGTCGATCGCCAAGTCTTCCCCAAAGTCAACATTTAACTTGCGAAGGCAGTCGACATACCTTTGCATCTTTTGCAGGTGCACGGTAAGAGACTCTCCATGACCCATCTTAGCGGAAATCATGTTAGTGAAAATCTCATAACGCTCTTGTCTCGCGTTTTGGTGGTATCTCTCCAATAAGTCTTGATGCATCTCGTACGGGTACATGTCCTCATAGGACTTTTGGAATTCGGAGTTCATGGTGGCTATCATGATGCAATGTACCTTCGTTGCATCTTGCTCATGAGTTTCAAAAGCGGTCATTTCAGCCGGAGTAGCGATTTCATGGTTGATTTTCTCGAGCTTCTCATCGAGGACATACTCCTTATCCTCATAGCGAGCAATGGTGCGAATGTATCTTATCCATTCGTTAAAGTTCGTCCCATCGAAAGTGACCTTTTGACAAAGGCTCATCAATGTGAAAGAACTAGCAGCAACGTTGTTTGCGTTCGACATCTACAAATAGAAAGGACGAAGATAGATTAGAATATGAATCCCTAATTATCACCCAATAAGAAAATTAGGGCTAGGATCCAACAACAATATTTACATATTAGAAAAGGGATGCCGTAATCTAACATGCAAATAATATGAAGGTAAGTGAATGACGATTCACTAATTCTCCACCAACATAACTTTAAGTCCTAAATGTATTGAGAATTCCTAGGTTCGGATGAGATTCATTGAAACTATTCAATGGCATGTTTAAATCTCGATATGCCCCTCTTGTTTGTGACTGGGATACCGAGGATCACAAAGCGGGTGTGAATTACCATGCAAATTCACATGGTGCCTTCATTGTAACGATCACCTATTCGATGTGCTGGTAAACCACACACGCTCCATCGTACTATGATAAACAATGAATCACCCTTTGCCACCTTTGCTTAGAACCAATTAGTGTGCCGGTAAACCACACACGCTCCACTAACTTCTTAGCAAGGGTGCAAAGTGTAATTTCATGGGATTGCATCAATTCACTTTTCCTAAAGTAACTAAGATTGGGAAATTTAAAAAAAAAATGTATAGTTACTTTGTATTTCATATTATACTTTTAATGAGAGGATGAGGTTCCCTATCCTACCTGTTCGACTAACGACCCTCCACCGATCAAGCAAGCGGTGGGTGTGAGTGTACACCCATTAAGCACCATTTTATAGGCCGCAACCTTATACCCACCTTATAGATCGGCTTCGTGAATGAGGCCTACTAACGGTAAGACTAGCATTTTAGTTATACATATATATATATATATATATATATATATATATATATATATATATATATATATATATATATTAATCTTGTAATATTATATTAGTATAGGGTTGTATTTTAAACTTTTAAAATCTAGGGTTTGAAATTTAAATTGTCTAAATTAAAACTTTTAATCACAAAACATAAATTTCAAAACTTGAGGACAAGTTTTAAACATTTAAAACATGGAGGATCAAATAACAAATAATTTTAATTAACAATTAATTTCCTAATTATCTATATTTGATTTATTCAAGATTTCTTGCAAGATAATTACTAATTTAATCAAAATAATTAATTAATTATCACATAAGGAAATTAAATATTTTATTAGTTGATAAATATCTTTAATTAGATCAAGATTATAGTCACATATATCAAAAAATCGGATGTGGGTTGATCTAATATGATTAAGGTAAGTTTCCATAAGATAATCATCAAAAATCTCGAATCTGGCCTTTCCTGACGCTCAGACTCGCCGAGTGCACCAAGGGACTCGCCGAGTCAGGCCAACTCGCCGAGTCCACTATGGAACTCGCCGAGTCCATGACTCAGAAACACAAAAATCGTATTTTGCACACAAGTTTCAAACAAACAAGCAACAATTTAATAGAAACCAATCTAGGCTCTGATACCACTGATGGGTTTTAGCCATAAAAATTTTCCTATGTGCGCATGCAAAACCCTAATGCTTGGATCTAGGCTTTCTAATTAAACATGCTTTGAATCCAAGACTTCTAACAACTAATTAGGTATAAAACAATACAAAATCAAATCTAGAAGTATACATTTGAAACTCTTGTTTGATCTTGTTGTCTTGGAGCTCTAGAGTCACAATTGTCACTCCTCTAATGGCTTACAAACACCAATAAGCAAAGAAGATGATTTGAGAGAGAGAGGAGAGGGAAGATTCGGCCAGGGTTTCTTTCTTCTTATGAGGTGCCGATTTCCCTATGCCATGGGGTCTATTTATACTTGTAGACTCCTTAAGGGTTTCACCTTAAACCCTAGTTGGACAATCCTTTCCTTAAAGCAATCCAAATCCTTACCATAGATAAGTCATGGACGATTTTGAGCTATCCAAAGCTCTAGAATCTGTCCAATCCCTATCTCTTAAGGATTTACAGTCTAAAGTGTAACTATCAAACAATTGATAGTTTATACCCTCTTATTTAATTAATCTCTTTAAGTCACCAAATTAGTACTAATTAATTTATGACTTATATTAATCAAATAACAATATTATTATTGCTTATATTATTCTCATAATATATTAATAATATTTATTCTCTCTTAATAAATCATCCTATCAAGTTGCTATGGTGAAGGCAACCCAAAAGGACCATGCACAATCGGGTCAAATACTTGCCTAATATAGTTGCAGCCTTAGACACAATTCCAACAATTCCGTGATGTTATAATTCTCCCCCACTTAAATTAGGCTTCACCCTCGAAGCCTGCAGCAACTCAACTCTAGAAATACTCCCGTAACGCGCCACCTGGCATTAACCAGACCAGGTTCCTCAAGGCACAACCATCGAAACTCGAACTCACTTTCTCCTTTCTTACGGTGTCCTGACCACCGTCTCAAGCCAGCCACCGGCTTCACCCTCTGATAACCCCACTTAACAACTGAGTACTACTCATGATGCAACACTGCTCCAAATCGCAACCATCACTCGATCCATATAAGCTAGAAGTAACCATGCACCACCAGATTCCCGATCTGAGTCCAACTCTATCCATTCCGCTGACAGAAAGACACATTCTTCATAGCAACTCCCATGAGTTCTCCTCTTGCAATCACATACACATGTTGAACTAGCTCTAGCACCCTCGGGTTGGGAAACTCGTTACACTGACGACATCTCCAAACATCCCCCGGGATGAACCACTACTACATACACAATTCCCTTATCAGAATCATACTGAGAGCCCAAGACTCCCTCCCTGCATCCCTTCCGAGCCCTCTTGGCTCTACACCTGCGGAATACCTTCAGTGACCTCAGCAGACATCCCAAACCGGATGTGATTCCATTCCACTGCCGCAAACATGCTACTCAATAACCATACTTAGATTACTCCAAACATAACTCTGTGCTGTTGCTTTCACTTCCGTGAATTTGCACTCCCTCTCAGAGTTACACTCCTCTCTCTTTCCCTTACCAAGGAAATCCACTTGGCCGCCTTATCACTACGACAAGTGCCACGGTGTTCACCCCACGCTACACCACTCCTTTATAGCATAACTGCTATCCATGCAACACACATGCTCTGAATCTGCTCGCCAGGACTCTCAAGTCCATGCACTACCTTCATTGATCAAAATCAATACTCGGGGCCAGACCTTCTAATGCTATCACACCACAACATACACAATCCATATCCTCGAACCGATCTAACAATACCTGTAGAGTCTTCAGCATGACCGGACCGCCTTAACAGGCCTTTAGCCAATCTGGACCACTCTCAGAACCTTCAGCCAATCTGGATCTCCCTCCAGTGCCTTCAGTCTGGCTGGACTGTTCTTCGAGCCTTCGGCCTGACTGGTACGCCTACCGGCCTTCAGTCTATCCGGACCGCTCAACTAACCTTCATCATTCCGAGCTATCTCTTCGGGAAATCCTCCCATGCATACTGTTCTAGCCCTCTAGGGGTTCCGAACTCTATCTCCATCATACATACTCGATCCCGGCCCGATCCCAGGCCTTCCATAATCAAATGCCCTAGGTCTGTATCCTGCCCCGCATGCCCGACACTTACTCATACCAGCCTACACTCTGGGCTGATAGATCACTGCGGAATCCCAAACACTTAAGCAACCTCACATGCTCATCGATCTTCCGGAGAATTTTCCAATTCTCCCCCACTTAGGGCACTGTCTATCAACCACCGGTCGTTATCACCGACCTCCCAAAACAACCCTGCACAAAACCAACACTTACATGCGGAATGATACCCACTAGCACTAACAACCTTCACAAAATCACATATCAACATTGATCGACCCGAGCTCAAAAGAACCTCAATCTGCGGCTAACCACTCCTCAGAATGCAGATGCTACCTGGCATCCAGAACAACACCAGATTTCCACTAATAACCCTCATGAAGGATAATCAACGAAATTCCCAACACTAACCCATAACCAAACCATAACCCTCAAAGAACAACGAATACCGCACCGAAAACCACATAATAAGACTAGCAGATAAATACTACTCCACAATAATCACAAGATAACAAGACATCATGAAAGAAACATACCCGCAGTTGCATCCGGCACTGCTCTGACCTCCTCTGCTATAAGCTGAAAAGCACGACCCTGAACCCTTGGGGGCGCCGCTCCACCCTGACCTCCACCCGTGATCCTCAAAGTGGCCGGTGCTGGAGCCTACACCGGTCCTGCAGCGAGCTGTGGACAGTTGACCCTCAAATGTCCAACCTGATGGCAATGATAACAAATCCTCAAATCCCGAACCAGTGCTGACTTCCGACAATCCCTCGCATAGTGCCCCTCCTTTCTGCACTTGCGGCATGCACCACCGGACCTACAAACTCCGGTGTGACTCCTCCCATACTTCCCACAAGTGTGGCTACTCAGATCTCCCACTCTAGAATCAACGGTCTTGGATCGTTTCGGCGCCGGCTGCGACTGCATCGGAGCCTGCCTCAGCTCACGTAACTGCAACTCAATCTCTAACTCACGCCGCCTGGCAGCCTCCTGCAAATCCAACAAAGTCTCGCACCTCTGCGTAGACACAAACTGTCTGATATCCCTCTTGAGCATGCTCAGATATCGAGACATCTGAGCCTGCTCCGAAGCGAACTCAGGGCAGAACATCGCCCTCCCAGTGAACATCCTGGTGATCTCAGTCACCGACTCCGAACCCTGCTTCAGCTCCAGGAACTCCTGAGCCAATCTCTCTCTCTCAATCCGCGGAACATAACGGGTGCTGAACATCTCTTTGAACTGATCCCATGAAACCGCAGCCCTCTGCGCATCCGAATATGACCCCGTGGTCAATCTCCACCAATCCTTCGCCCCGAGCCTCAACAGGTTCAGAGCATACCTCACCCTCTGATCACCAGGGCATGAACACGTGAAGAAACACACCTCCACATCCGATAACCATCTCATAGCAACAATCGGGTCCTGAACTCCATCAAAGGTGGGAGGCTTCGTATTATCGAAGTCCCGATACTGAAAACCCCGACCAGCTCCTCCCCCTGCCGCTGCTACAGCCGTTGTAGCCGCTGCGGCAGCCGTCTCTGTGAGAGCTGCATAGCGCTCATCAAAATACTCAACCATGGCGGTCTTGATCGACCCAAACAGTTTTGGCAACTCAGACCGGAACAACGCAACAACCTCATCATGTAGGATCTCACGAATCCTCGCATGTGCTCATCTGACCAATAACCTCGGGCGGTACTGACCCGTCCGGAACTCCCTCTCCTGCTCCCGATCCTGATCCGGATCCACTCCCAGCATGTCTCGGAATCTCCATACTGAAATAACACCACAAAATCTCAGACACTTCCCACTAACCCGGGAACCAACTCTCAACCCCACCCTAGAGGTCATGGTTTCCCTGATACGCGTATGGGTCCTATGCTTTCAGTAGTGCGGGCCCATACTACCTTCCACACCTACCCATATTTGTATGAAGTACTACCACAACGCCCTAGAGAAAACATACAAACAGGCGCTCAACCCTCACCACTAGAGGAACACTGGAAATCTCCCACAAGGAAACCCTAGGCTACAAGCATCACAAATCAGGCAGCATTATCATGAAATCCTGAAGATACCTAGCCTAGCACTAGCATGTTGTTCTATCAAAGCTCAAAAACAAATATCATGTATGGTATTTTGGGGTTACTTACTGGCTCCGGCTGATCGTACCTCCGCGTCCTCCTTTACTCATTTGGAAAACCATTTTAAATTCTCTTTTGAAAACTCCCCTTGATTTGAGACTGGAGTCACACAAGTGTTCTTCCAATTCACTCAAACCAAGGCTCTGATACCAACTTGTAACGACCGTAAAATTTCAACCAATTTAATTTTTTCAAAAACAACCCGATTCCATTAAAGTTATTACAAAAAGGTTTTCAATACAATTTATTTAAAGTATTCCCAGAATCACATCACGACAAACATGAGGAGCGGTACGATCACGCCTTCGCCTTACCACGGTCTCCTGAAGAACCTGAAAAAAACTTTAAACCACAACTGTAAGCCCGAAATCTTAGTGAGATATCCCCAAAATACCAACCACATATACCATACACGCATAACATTCCATAACATATCCAATCACAGAACAGCCATGCACTTCGGGTCTACTGTGTGACTGGTCCGCCGCACCGGCCAACAGTTCACCTGGTCCACCCTCCGAGTCTAGCCATATACCTCGAGTCTGCAGTGTGATTGGTCCGCCCGCACCGGGCCTTCAATCCACCTGGTCCACTCTCCGAATCTAGCCACATACATCGAGTCTGCAGTGTGATTGGTCCGCCCGCACCGGGCCTTCAATCCACTTGGTCCACTCTCTGAGTCTACAATATGACTGGTCCGCCCGCACCGGGCCTTCAGTCGGCCTGGTCCACTCTTCGAGCCTCGGCACGTCAGGTCCGCCCTCTTGGGGCGTACAGCCTATCCGGACCGCTCGCTGGGCCTTCGGGACAACCGGTCCGCCCTGGGTATCTTGGCCTACAGCACAAAGCAGGACCTGCCTCAACCCAACTCCAGTCCAAACAACCATGTGCACATAAACATACAATCATAACAATTCACAGTCAACAAACCGATCAACAGATCACAGAACATATCATCATCCTAACCAGGATACCGACCTAACCGGTCACTAGCATAGCATCACCCTACATCTCAGGATACCGATCTCAACCAGGTCTCTAACATATACCATCCTATCTACCAGGATGCAACATATCAAAGCAACAACATACAATAAATACCCGGATCTCAATCCGATAAAGGGCTGGCCTTGGTGACTTAGACCCTATTGATATAGTGAGGATAACTCACCTCGAAACTGCCGACTGAACAGATAACCCAAGCTGCTCCGATCACTGATACGATCTCCACCACTGGACAACCACCAAGGCACTGAACTCAAAACAATATCCAACAATTACCAAAATGCCCCTAGAATCACTGGTCAACCCTTGGTCAAAGTCAAAGTCAAAGTTAACCCCTGACTGACTCTACTCGCCGAGTCCCCATGCTCAGAAATTTCCCAATCCACGACTCAACTCGTCGAGTCACCCCGAGACTCGCTAAGTTCAACCATTCTGAGTCCACTCGCATACAACTCACCGAGTCATCCCTTGACTCACCCATTCTCGGCTCAACCAGAAAAGATTGGGACCTCAGGACCAGACTCGCCGAGTCCAAGAAGAGACTCGCCGTGTCTAAGGCTATCTTCACCCTACTCGCCGAGTTGTTCTTCCAACTCGCCGAGTTCAAGGCTATCTTCAACCTACTCGCCGAGTTGTTCTTCCAACTCGCCGAGTTCCAGCCTATCTTCAAGCAACTCGCCGAGTTCAACTTTGTGACTCGCTGAGTGCCTCTCGATCTCATTCCATACAGAAGCATTCCAGACCATGCAATTGATCCAAAACGTAGATCTACCCTTCCTAAGGCCATCCATCACGTAAAGTGGCAAACTTTACGTGAATCCAAGGAGATCTAGGCATTTTCACTCTAGGGTTTGGGTTTGGGACAAGTTAGCTCCTTCAATCACTCATAAACAGGGACTTTTATGCATTCTAACCCTTTTCCATTCCAGATCTGAGGTAGCAACCTCAGATCTAACCTCTAAACTCCAATACATCACAAGATATGATCTCTAACACCTCCAAAATGATGCATCTATATGAATAACAACCCAAGAACGAGATAATACCTCAAAAGGAAGCCTCAACAGCAATGAAACCCGAATCTAAGCAAAGCCCCTTGCTCCAAGCCTCCTAACCTTCAAGATTTCCTCAACAATCACTTCTTCAAGCCTCCAAATGCACTTGATCCTCTCACACACGACAACTAGGGTTTCTGGACTTAAGAGAGAGTAGAGAGGCTGGGGGAAAGGATGTTATGTTCTTTATATAGGGCTCATCCTCCGAATTTAGGGTTTTCTCCACTCAGCGCCTACTCGCCGAGTCCATCCACTGACTCGCTGAGTCGGCCGCTTAACACGCGACCAATGTCGCGACCCTACTCGCCGAGTCCACCCATGGACTCGCCGAGTTCCCCTTCCCAATTTACTCTTTTAGCCCTTCAACTTTACTCTGGATATTCTGGGATGTTACATGTATGTTGGATCGGGAGTTAAAGGAAGCATTGTCATGTCGGCACTTAAGGGTTCACCTCCCAGTTTGCCTCCTGTTGTTCATTATATCCCCGGGAATTTCATCCTTAAAACGAGCTTTATCTTGAAGGAATATCTAGTCTTTTGTCAAGTAAAGAATCATTGGCAGCAGTGTATGGTCGGTGACTCCGTTTTTTGGTGGGAACCTCAAGTGTTCAAGGATGAGTAGTCAGTTTAGGGCATAAGGGGAAGAGGAATTAGCAATGACTAATGTTGATGGTCTGTCAGGGAGTCAGACCAAATTCAAGTTTCTAGGTTACGGATTTTCAGGGAGTAGGGTTGTTTTGCTGCGTGGGTATATGGATTTGGCTTCCGCGGATTGAAAAGATCTCAGTTGGGTTTAATCTTCTTCGAAGGTCGTCAAGTGTCATGATTGTAGATGTGCCCTCAGGATGTTGGGTTGTATGGGATGGTAAGAAAGGATTTCACGGACGAAACCGAATTTAAGTGGGGGAGAGTTGTAACATCCCATCTTTCAAGTAACTTCAAGTTCATCCCTTGGACTTTGAATTATGCATGCTTGGCCTTTGGTTTGGAAAGAAGTGACGAAATTGTGATTTTGGAAACTGATTTGTACGTTGGGCGTACATGTGAGTACTCTAAGTGTACTAGGCTATGCCCTAGTACGCTGGGCGTACACATATGTACGCTAGGCGTATGAGTGCCAAGATGAAACCCTAATATTTAGGTTTTGGGTGGTATATAAGTGTCCTTATGAGCTCATTACCCTCTATCTTTCCAGCCTCCATAGTTTTGAGCCTTTTACCCCAAACCCTAATCTCTATTTTGTGTGTGTGAGCTAAAAGGGTGCCTCTTGGGTAGTTGAAGAAGAAGTTAGTGCATCAAAGGAGTCAAGGAAGGGATCAAGCTTGTAGATATGGAGTTTTCATCTTCTGGGGGCGCTTCAAAAAGTATAAAGTTCCTACCTTTGTGCTTAGATTGGTTGGATCTCATTTGTGTCTCTTTTGGTATCCTTCTTGTCCCAAACACTATTATTCTTTGCATGCTTTGTTTTGGTCAAGTTAAGCTGTCCTTTCAGACCCTAGGATGGGTCTTAAGGCATAAAAATGAGGTCCCTTGAGCTAGTTTGGTCCCTAGTTCTTTGTAGGAGGTCTTAATGGATTAAGACCATGTATTAAGCCATTTTTAGTCGACCAAAGTCTTAAAGTCTGAGACTTTACAGTTCTAGAGCATATTTGAGTAGTGGGTCTGAAGTTTGGGCTTAAGTGCTTAAGCCATTAGGCACTTATCTCAATTTTGGCCTCTGCGAGGGTACGCCCCGCGTAAGTTTTGTATTCCCTATGTTCGGAGTCAACCACCCCGATGGTGGTCAATGCTAGGCGATGTACGACCAACGTACCGAAGGAGTACGCCCCACGTACGTCCTCTGTTTGGATTTCGGACTTGGGCTTTGGGTGTTGGGCCATTTGTTGGGCCTTGATGCTTGGGGCCCTAATGGACTAACTGGATAAGTGTATTTTGGACTAAGTAGAGGGTATAACCTTTGAATAAGGCCCAATAAGGAGTTGGTCCCAATTTGGAAAATTGGTCCAGGTGTGGGCTTGAAGAAGTTTGGGCCTTTGGAGCAAGATTTGCGTTTGGTATGCATTGGGTTGTGATGAACCGTATGGGATTTATGGTTTGGGCTTTTAGCTTGCTGGATCTTCTTGAGTGAAGGCCATTAGGCCAATTTGGAAGATTGGGCCATAATTGGGCTTAAGGAGTTTATCTTGATATTGTACCCTTTTTGTCATCTAGTTGGGCATTGGTTTTGGGCCAAGGTTGAGGAAGGGTAAAAAGGCCTTTTACCCTGATTTGGACTCACCGTACGAGTCAACAACTAGACATTGATGGATTGTCATTTTTTAATCTGTTAGCACGTGTGTGGTAGCGGATATGCGGTCATAGATTATTCATGGGACCAACTTTGTTGGGACGTTGTCTTGTTAATTGGTGGTTCGGGATCTGGCAGTCAGCAACAAGGGATCGTCTGTGTGTTCGGTCGTGCGAGGTGAGTTTCCTCACTATAATCAAGGGTCTAAGGCACCAAAGCCGACCCTTTTGGATTGTTATCCTAATATGTTATGCTAGTATGATATGTTAGATCGGTATCCCGGTAGATTGGATGATATTATACTGTTATGATCTGTTAGATCGGTTTGTTTGTCTATAGATTGTTATGTGATTATTTGATATATGTGCACATGTTTGATTAGTGGTTGAGGCTTATCTGCTTTGTGCGAGAGCCAATAAACCTGGGCATTCCAACTCGATGGTTGTGGGCCGTGAGTATTCCATCACGAGGATGATTGGACTCGTAGTATGTGGGCATTCCAACCTAATGGTTGAGGGCCTGGGGTATTCCTACCCGATCGTTGATTGGACCCATAATATGTTAGGATTCCAACCCGATGGTTGAGGGTCTGGGGTATTCCAACCCGATGGTTGACTGGACCCATAGTATGTTGTTTGTGATTATATGTGTATTGTTGTGTTTAATGTTTATTTTGGGGGAACTCATTAAGCTTTGTGCTTACGATTTCAGTTTATTGTTTCAGGTGCTTCAGATGTCTCGGGAAGCCAAGGCGTGATCGTACACATCCTTGTGTTTTGGACTTATGGTTTCTGGGATACTCTGATATTAAACTATTTTGAAAACATTTTCTAATAACTAATGGCTTTTGGATGTTTGAAAAAGTTTTAAATTGGCTTGATTTTTATGGGTGTTACACTCGAGGATGACCCTGTCATCTTTAATGATGTACGCCCAGCGTACACACCAAATCCCATTCCCATCTTAACTTCTAACTGTCATAACTTCTTTGTTTCAACCACGATTTCTGCGTTCTTTATATAAACAGAAAGGTATTGAAGAGCCCCACAATCGTATCTCATCTCTTTTGACTTAAAACTTACCGAACTAGAATCATCAATTCATAAAAGAAGTTTGAAGTATCACTTTTACCATTATACCCTTTGACTCTAAAACACAATCTGACAGCTTGGATCATACAACATATATAATGCACATCTAATTGGGTTTAAACTCTATTCCTTTGAAATCCCAATGCCTCTACTTGATCCATTTATTATCCGTAATTCCATAATTAAGGAACTTTTAGAAACCGGATGCTACAACTGTCCCCCACTTAAACTGGATTTCGTCCTTGAAATCACTCCTTGCTACTTTCTAGGAACCCAAACGATCCGACCAATTCTTCCCAAACCCTGTTTCAGACCAAAAGTCGACTCATATATATGACGACCTTCCAATTCTACAATTAAAACCCGACCTCAGCAGGACCCACATACCCTGACGACGAACGAATCCTTGTCCCACTAATCTTCCATGAACGAAGAATATTCATCGCTACTCTACCTAAAATCCAGGAATCCAATATCTTGGCTGACTTCCCGACATACGAAACCATTTTGAAACATAGTCAATGCGACTCCACTTCTCAACCTAAACCGAACGAAACTCCTCCGACCCTGAATTATCTTACTGATACCACTGGAAAAATATAATCCCTGACCATGTGTTGCTGCTTAAAAGAAAAATCTCTCATTTGAAAATAACAAAGGTGACTCACATTGCGAGATTCACCCTAAGTGCAAACCTACTATATATATATATCACATAACCCAAACCAAAAATGTGCATATTCAATCTATCCAAGATCTTTTGATTCCATGGAGAGCTTCTAGTACATTGTGATGCAGAATCTCCAACCATCCTCTACATCCGAGAACCTCGCACATAGTCACACCATGAGGCTCTGCCCCACATTCTTGTTTGGGTTTTGAGCATATCTACATTCCTATGTGATCATGCAACCCTAATTGCTTTGGATATAAGTTTTTTCACTATTAAACATGCAAGTTGAATTCCAAAGCAATAACCCGATAGACTAGCATACAATTTCGAATATCATATAAAACTAGGGTTAGAAAATTACCTCACTTGTTATGTAGCAATAACAGGAACCACCTTGAAGATTCTTGACTCTTGAAAGCTTAGTGCTCCAAGTGTTGCACCTCGAATGGAGTCACAAACACCCAATGCAAAAAAGGATGAAGGAGAGACAAGGAAATTGGTTAGGGTTATGTATCTTATGCATAGGCCGAAAATCCCATGTGATGGGGCTCTTTATATAGTTGTGGGCTGCTAGGGTTTCTTTAGGAAACCCTAATTCCTGCTTAAGGCTTAAGCAACCCATGGACTCCTCCTTATGAGGCCTTGTACGAAATCTATAGGGCCTCCCTATAGGATTTCGTCCACTCCTAATTAAGGAGTCCAATAGCCCAGTTCCACAACTATCAATTATTTGCAAAACAGCCCCTTCAATTATTAATCAATTCCTTTAATCCCAAAATTAATATCAAATAAATTTATGATTAATTAGTAATTAATAATATGATTTCCAAATAATATATTAATCTTATAATATATTAATAAAATCATTTTGAGTACCAATTTATTATTTCACATAATAAATTCTACTCTCTGTCTCTCTCTCCACCAGTCATCCTGTCAAGTTGCATGAGTGAAGGCAACCCAAAAGGACCATGCTACTATCAAATCAAGTACATACCAATTATAGTTATGGGCATAAACACCTAATACAACAATTCTAACTACTATAGGCTACCTGAGCCTATGCACCACATAGATGCCATCCGTTGATCACAGAGTCATCCTAATCTAAACATGAGTCGACGCCTTAATCAAGCTGATTTCTACCGAGTCTTACCCATACTATCAAAACCAAATGGGCCTCGCCCATGGGTCTTACCCACTTGAGGGCTATACAAGCCTAAACATCGCCTCTGATCTAACAAACCTCCTTCCAAAAAAGGAGTGGTTAACCAATACTGTCCGAATTGATCCATGCGTGCAGTATGATCCTCCTACAGCTCAACAACCACTCCTGCAATGGTCTATCTCATCCTAGTGAATACTACGAAGCCATAGTAGACTTACAACACTTCCCAAATAACTTATCAACTCCATGAATGTTATGGCTACCCCATAGTCTTACAAAACTCCCACAACATAATCAATCATGAGTTGAACCTGCATCCGACTAAACCCCAATCAGGTGTTTGGGTCATGCTTCGAACCCCAAAGCCTATATCAAACAAGAACATGTTGAGAGACTCTAACAAAACCCTCAACCTGAGTCTAATCACGTAACCGCCATGCGCCACCCATTCGGGGAAAGGTTCTGGATCCCCATTTTTGTGCAAACCTCAATCCACACCGCCACTTGAACTGGCTTTCTATTTGACTAGGGTATGCAACTCCTCCTTGTTCCGTACCTGAAACTATTCCCAATAGATGAAAAGGTTCTCCCCCACTTGGATTCAACTAAGCTTTTCCAACCTTGCTAATGACAACTAATGTTAAACCCTTCACTAGAACGGATGGATCAACAATACAACAACCCACATACCGAAAGATCGATGCAATCAATACATCTTTAGCAGATACTATTTTATTTCTTCTGAAAATCCCATCGTCTTAACAAAGCTATGCGAATAAAATCATCACCCACTCATTACCATTCTTACCCTATTAGCGGTAGCGATAGGATCAAATATCCTATCAATAAGCAACTGACATCTGTTTTGAGAGACTCACACACCTCTATACTCTGACTTCGTTATCCCGGGAGGGAACAAGAAACTTCCATGAGGTATTTTCGTCAAAGCTTCTGATGCGAGGACCATCCTTACGATCTTGAAACATTAACTTGGCAACAACTCCTTAGTACTCGCGTTCTGACCAATCCCTTAAACTCCTCAACCGACTCAAATTTCAATAATCTAACGAACTTACTCTGCAATTCCCTCTGAACCTCGTTGAACTAACATGTCGATCTGACAGCTGATCCTCTGAGCAGGACCCTTAGTTTGCTCCCACCAAGGGCCCATACCAATAATGGTTGACGACTTAATTCCAGCTCAACAAGATGTGCTCCAATCATGAATGGTAGTATGCAAAAATGGCATATGATGAACCCGCGATAATAATAACCAGGCAACCATAAGAAAATGTGATTCTTAGGTGGGGACTAACTAAACCAAGCATAAGGTCTCATATATACATAAATATGATAAAGAGTAATAATATAATAACGGGAGATGAGAGCAAAATGAAACATACCTGCGATATCATCTGATGAAACTCGGATCTCCCTTGCCTACAATTGCAATGCTCGGATCCTTACTGTTGAAGCCTCCGCCTTGCCCTCATGGCCATCTGTAATCCTCAATGTAACTAGATCAGGTGCTCACACTTCTCTACTCCTCAACTTCGGACAGTCGGCCTTCTTGTAGCCCACCTACTTGCAGTGAAAACATATCGGAACCGATCCCCGAGGACAATCCCAGCTGAAATGACTAGCCTGGATGAAACTGAAACAACATCTTCCTTTCTCACGACAACTCCCCTCATGAGTCCTCTCACACTGGGCACAACTTCCCCAGACCTGATGGCCTCCCAAACAAAACATTTGAGTCTTGGGCCTCTTCGCCTGGCCCACTACGGTCTGAATCTGTTATGACTTCCTTTTCCCTAGGTGCTCCATATCAATATGTCGCTCTCGGTCTATAGCAATAATATCATCCAGGGTCTTGCACCCTGATAAGCTCACAAAATCCTTAATGTCATCCCTCAACATATCATGATAGCCAACATTCTTCATCTCCGTGTTTGCCAAATACTGTGTAACCAATAAATCCCTTTCTCGAAACTTAGTAGTGATCTCTACCACAGTCTCAGTAGTCTGGTGAAGTTCTAGATACTCCCTCACCAGATGTTGTACCTCTATCGTTGTTTCAAAATCCTCATGTAGTCTTTTAACAAAGTCCTCCCAATCCATGGCCACTACCACCGCAAATCCTCATGCACAACCGACCTCCTCCCACCAATCACGAGCTCGGTCTCTCACAAGGCATGATCCAAATCCGACCTTCTCCCCCTTAGGGAAGAAGCTCATTTATTGAGCATTCTCTATAAAATATAGAAATAACATAACTAACAGAAGTTTCTATTCGGAGTGAGTCAGGCGGCTAAGCCTTTCATCCTGATAAAAGAAAGAGTTATTGATCAATTAATGACTAGAAAGGGGTTCCTTAGCCCCAAAGAACTCCGGAGATCTACAAACCTTGAACTCCTAAAAATAGGGAGTCCGTGCTCTGAACTGTGTTGCCCCGATCTTGGCCCGGAAGGCCCTGACTCACTCATCTATAAGCTCCATAATCCTTGTGAAAAATGTGTACTGATGCTCATCCATAATCTCCATGATCCCCTCCTTGACCGACGATATGAACTGTCGCATCCGCTCATCAAACAACTCAAAACTAGTACCTGAGCCTGAACCAAAGATCACCAAAGATCAAATGAGTCTGCTCCAAAACATCGTTGGTGATCTCCGACGAGATGAACTGCCGCATCCGCTCATCAAACAACTCAAAACCAGTACCTGAGCCTGAACCTGATCCTCCTCCACGAGTGCTCATCACCATTCTGAAAAGCAACCATACAATAATTAGAACATACCTAAAAAAAAATTCTCATCATAAAGGCTTCCTGGAATCTTCGTGACTTTCCTTGATTCTAGTACGGGTCCTGTGCTTTCAGTAGTACGGGCCCAATACTACCTTAAATACATATCCATAATTTCCTCAATAATTATTGTGAATCCTCTAAGTTAGCTTCTCAAACTGGTACTCCAAGTACTCACTAAACAACATATCCAAACCCACTAAAGCATTTCCTAGGCTCTCCTTGGTTCCCGACCTCACCCTACCATTAGCTACTAAAGAACTCCCACTAATTTCAACTAACTACTTCATGAATACAATCACATGCAACAAAGCTTAGATAATCCTTTGACTAAAAGACTCAACCCTACAATGGCTAGACTTAAATGAGAGCTGCGACATAGGGCCAAATCCATAACTATGCAATTATTTAACCTTTGCAGCATGTGACTTAAGGTATTCACTTAATAGTTAACTCACGGCACCAAGGGTTCCATAAAGCACAAAGCAAGCAACATTTATGCAGTAACACTCCAAGCCACAAAACAAACAAAGGACATCTCCCACTCACTTGCTACTACCACTCTAGGAATTTCTACTAGCATTGATGGTTTCCTTAAGCATGCAAATTATACACAATACGGGATCAAATAGACTGTCGAAGGAATGACTCTACACTAGGAACACAACCAGATGAGGAACGGGAAATAAGGCTAAATAAATCATTTTATCGCTATATGATCCTAATTGTATACAATTTTTAAAGCATACATTTAGAAATCACTCTCACCAATATAGATTCCAAATCTAACATAGCATCCCATTCCTCCTTGGCTATAAGGCATCACACATCAGGCCTATCTATCATGCAACTCCGGAAGGTATCCTTATCCTTATCCTAGCGTGCAAGCATTCCATGTCATATAACATATCAATATGTATGGATATTCTAGGAATCACTTACTTGAGCTCAACTGATTGCACGCATCACACCCCATTTTTATTTATAAAATCTTTTTAGAAATTTGTTTTCTTTAAAAAGATTACCAATTCCACAGTTTGAGTTCAGTTACACCCAAGAGTGTGCTCGAATCCATCAAACCAAGGCTCTGACACTAGCTTGTAACGTACCAAAAACTCACAGTAAAAAAAATTTATTTTTAAAACACTTAAACCATACAATTGATTTGTTCCAAACTAGTTACAAAGATTTAATCATTCAAACGTCAGGGGATTTTGTGAACTCACGTCGGGCCCTTCCTTTTGCAACCAGAAGTACCTGAAACCATAAACACATAATTATAAGCACAAAGCTTACTGAGTTCCCCAAAATACCACAAACTATACATATCCTTGGGCCTAAACTGGACATTGGGATCAAAACATAATATTGGGCCTAGCTCTTCCTAATTAATAGGCCCAACCCAACATCCAAATGGGCCTAGCCCATCATATAATATGCATATCCCAACATACAATGGGCCCAACCCACTCATGCAATTGGGCCTAATCCTACATGCATGCTAATGGGCCCAACCCAACATACAATGCGAGAGTCACAAAGACAGCTTGCATCCTACATAATACATCTAGTGGGCCCGTATTGGTGCCTTCGACCTACGGGTACAGTGAGGAGACTCACCTCAATCGGAAGATAATCGAATCACACACACTGCTGCTATAAGGCTCCTTACACTGACCATATCCAAAATTATCCTTAATCAATAATTAGGGTAATAACCCATTATAAAAGGTCCAACTCAAATTTTATCATGCTAAGTGTTAAAAGACTATTTTACCCTTCCGATACTTGACCCAACAAATCATAGCCCAATACCCTTAATGACCCAAGGCCCAAAAATGGCCCAATACTAGATCTACCCAAAAAAGCCAAAAAGGTTGAAGCTTTATACCTCCATAAGCTTGCGGAGATGATAAAAATCTTGGATCTCCAAGCTCTAGCCACAACAATCCACAAGGATGAACTTTTCCTTCTTCCACAAGGCACCAATAACACTCTAAATCACTCAAAGGGATCAAGAATCTCATAAATTGGGCTAAGGTTTTGAGGGGTCTTCTTTAGAGGATGGAGGCTGAAGATAAGAATGGTTTCCAAGGGGTTAAGGTCTTTAAATAGGGTACAAGAAACACAAATTAGGGTTTAGGTGTTGAATAAGTACGCCCAATGT